>NC_135395.1:7452472-7752472 GCF_051989625.1 Stigmatopora argus | reverse complement strand
CCATGTTTCAAGCATTCTGGTTGTTTGGTTATAGAGTAAAAATGGAGCTTTGTTAGCGCTAAAAGCAGTCGCACAAAGCCACAGTCCAAGTTTGCTGTTCGCCTTTTTCATTTTCTTCAAAGTGTGCCCATTTTCCCTCCACTTTGACCTGAGATCACATTTTCACACATTTCCTCGTTCTCAGTTTCTCCGGCTCTTTGAAATAAAAGATGCACATACTATTTTGCACTGGGTAACATTTTGCTGGAGTGTTCCAGTGGGTGATTTAAGCTTTTTCAAGATTTCACATCTAAGCATCAAATGGACATGAAGCACCATGTGGAATGAAGCTGAAAGGATTGCCTTCACATTTCTCACTAACACTTCTTAAATAATCCATGGACGCTCTTAACGCTACAGACAACTCAAACAGACTCATTAACTTTTGATATTAAACACCACAATAGTATTTTACCATTAACGGAGAGTGGAATTGTGCATTATCATCCGATGGTGGGTTTTAGGACTCTTCGTGTTTTGCAGACTTAAATACCCTCTTTAAATTTGTCATGCAGTCGTAGAATAAATATTGCCGGCTGCATTGTTAAGACGATAAACAGAGCAAGTGCTTTAGTTCGCATGGAGATGAATCTGGAAAAAAAAATGTCAAATGTGTCACGGTAACAAGATTTCACCCAGGGTAATCGTGTTTGCCCAGCTTTGAACGGTGGGGGTGGGAGAAAAAAAAGTTGTCGGTTGTCAAAAATTTGCAAGGAGGGGTACATGTGATGAAGGGCTTTAATTATCGGATTGCTAGCTTGGAAATTATATCAGTGAAAATAGACAAAGCCTCAGTGGGGTGCAGAAAGAACTCCCACTAACCTCAATGGGAGAATGACAGTTAATTTCTACTGGGCGTTTGATTCGCCGTGTTGAGTCTATTTGTAATTGATTGATGCTGTGAGCCATTGAAAAGTGTCAAAAATCAATGGCGTCAAAGGGGGCGCTTGACCGAAAAAGTGGTTTGCAGACGTCGGTGCTCAAATTAGTTCGCTGTTGGACTGATAATTGTATGTTGATTACTGTTTTACAGTATAAGGAATTTGTTGGTGTTTTTACTCAATGAATTTGTCATTCAATAATCTTGGCATTCTCTTAAATCTAGAGCAGGGGTGTCAGACTCTGGTTGGTTCGCGGGCCGCTTTAACGTCAACTTGATTTCACGTGGGACGGACCATTTTAGATATAATATTTAGTTTTTTTTAATAAATGGATTAAAAGAACTGGATTAAAAGCCCTGAATATTCAGGTTTTTTTTTTACATCTAAAACAATGTTTATTTTAGCTTTTTAAATATATTTTTAGATATTACAAAATGTTTTTTGAACTAAAAAACAGAAAAATTGATTAAAAAATGACAATTATTGATTTAAAAGGGGGAAAATCAGGACATTTAATATACATCTATACTCTTCATTTTAATTTGATCCTAAAACAGAAAGTCGGCACTCATGATTTACTTTCCCGGGCCACACAAAATGATGCGGCGGGCCAGATTTGGCCCCCGGGCCGCCACTTTGACACGTATTCTAGAAGATGTAGTTTTTGTGCTTATGCTTTTTTCCTTCACGGAAAAGGCTCCTTATAATTTATTTTGGCGAATAATTAAATGCAACATAATTCATGCTAATAGTGAGAATATAAATCACCATTTTGAAGTATGACTAATAACAACTAAAAATCTACAAAGTCGAGTCTCATAGTAAACATGAGCAAATTGCTTATAGGGTTTCCACTTTGTATCAAAAAGATCAGCAAGTTTCTCATCTTCCCCTGAGCTAACATGATTACAATTAGACAAACCAGCCTTTGATACTTATTCATTAACTGCTGACATGAGACATTGATTCCCTTTAACAATTTTAATTACATCTCTCACATATTCTAACCCTCATTAAATGGCATAAATTCGCATAATGCATACACAGAACATCTTGACAGAGAAATCATACTTAAGCTGAGTATAAGTCAGTATTATACGACTTAACGGAGCACCAAAATACAGGAGCATGTAATGTTAATTTCGCCGTTGTCACATTCACAACAAGTATTACTTTACAGCACATTTGTCAAAGTGGTGGCCCGGGGGCCAAATCTGTCCCGCCGAATCTGCATTTGTGTGGCCCGGTAAAGTAAATCATGAGTGCCGACTTTCTGTTTTAGGATCAAATTAAAAGCAAGAGTATAGATTTATATTACATTTCCTGATTTTCCCCCTTTTACATCAATAATTGTAATTTTTTTAATCATTTTTTTCTGTGTTTTTAGTTAAAAAAACATTTTGTAAAATCTAAAAATATATAAAAAAACAAAATAAACACTGTTTTAGATCTATAAAAAACGGATTATTCAGGGTTTTTAATCCAGTTATTTTAATCCATTTATATAAAAAAAATCTAAATATTATATCTAAAATGGTCCGGCCCACATGAAATGGAGTTGACGTTATTGCGGCCCGTGAACCAACCCGAGTTTGACACCCTTGCTTTACAGTATGTACAATAAATAATATTTTTTAAAACACCTTTTTTTCTCAAATACAAATCTGAATGTGCACAGTATGCAATTTATTTTATTTTCTAACACCTATCTTATTCTGTTGAACTTTTTTCTTGAATATATATATTTATATATATTTTTAAATTATTTTTTTATTTTTTATTTTTTTTATTTTGTTAATTTTGTATTTTTTATTTTTTTATTTTCTTATTTTTATTTATTTTCTTATTTTTATTTATTTATTTATTTAATTTTTACTGCAATGAGGAAAACAGTAGATGTAAGGCAAGAAAAAGAGAATATATAGAGTGTTGAAATACAAACATAAATACAGCTTAAGCCGCTAAGCTGATGATTGGAGTGGGAGCACACTATGTAAGCAAATGACTTTGAGGAGGAGGTAGCAGAGGACCCCACTGATTGTGCAATCATACTTTCCCTCACACCCTGCAGTGTTGAGGTGCAACAAATGTAAGTTTTCCCTCGTGAGGAATGTTCACTTTGGAAACTGGTTGCGCGTGTAACAAATTGGCTGTTGGCTGAAACAATGTCATCATCTTTTACGCTGCTTTGGGAGCAATATCTGGATCGGAAATGATTTTTATGAAGACATGTGCACATTTTTTGGACTAAAAGTGTCCTTTAGTAAATATAAAACACAATGCAGACACAATGCGAGGTAGTGGGTTACAATTATAACATAAAGCCACAAAATATTTTTAATAGTATTGTATTGAGTGATGGGTTCATAACCGACTGCTAAAATGCATATCGGATTTTATGTAGCACTCACTCCAAGATTTTAGTAGCATCAGCCTAAACATGCGACATCACAAAGAAAAAAATAACTTGTCACTTGGGAATACTATAAGTGATACAAGTTTGTACAATATTCTCAATTCTCCGACAGGGAATGGACTTTTCAGAAATTTCAGGCCATTCTGATACCCCCAAAAATATAACTCAACCATAATGTAATTATGAGAAATGACATAAAAATACACTGTGAACCCGCGAAACCCACGGCGTCCTATTCAAAGTTAAGTGACTGTATTTAACAAGGTACTCACTCACATTATTTTTCATTGATCATCATCGACCAATCCATCAAGCTCGTCATCTTCTGTGTCCAAAATGAACAACTGGTCCAGTTACCCATAAAACACCTTGTCCATTCTGAAAAAAAAAGTTTAAGACTTTTAAATGTGCTTTTTTGGTAAAAATACGGTATTTAAGTGCTACTTACCTACAATTCAGGGTGCTCGGATCATTCATGTGATTTTATTTGAGACCACATTCTTCTCATTCCTGGTAGGAAATATTTGAAGCTAATCCAAAAAAAAGATCTAAATCAAAAGCATGCAATCACAATTTAAGACCACAGAGCCTATTACCCCCCCAAAAAACATAGTTGCCTCACCCTTGAGTAATGAGAATTAATCTAATAAAGAGCTAATGTCTACTCAGTGCACTTGTGTCAGAGCATGAACATTAAAAAAATGCCCCAACTTATTTATACTGTGCCTTATGACCAAATTACATCATCCACACTATCAGGGGATGCATTACATGCAGCGAGCAGAATTTTGTCCACAAAGATTTAGACAGCTTTAATTACACATGCGCCTCGGATACCCACGGCGAGCGGAGCAAAGTGCATTGTTGCTACTGTATGTATAAACTAATTACTTGAGTAGTAATTTCTACCCATGGTGACCTAATCTCCAATTATATAAAGGCACAGTTGCATGGATCAGCTTTTTCCACCTCACATTTTTAATTTTAAATGAAAACGCTCACATCGGTACCCATAATGCTGTGCAACTTATAGTATGAAAAGGTAGCCTATCCAGTCTGGTTTCCAAATCTTCCTTCTCCAACACACCTGAATCATATCATTGGGGTCGTTAGAAGGCGTGGCTCGTTTTATTCAGGTGAGTTTGAGGTGGGCGGAGTCGAGAGTTGGTAACCCCTGAAACAGGGCGATATAGTATTTGCACAGCAAAATTAGTTTTATAAAGAAAAATGTAGTGATATCTCTACTTACAAAATTAAGTGGTTTTGTAACTTGATTTTATTTTGTAGGGAGAAGCATATTTTACACTGAATTAGCTTCACATCTAGGTCAAATGTGTTTTTAAAGAAACACATACATTAAAAAAAAGGATTTCAAATGCAAACAACAAACTACTTGACTTTGAAGTTATCCCCTCAAGCCAGATGCTTATTCCCTCCTTTTCTGACAAGTCTTCATACGCAGACTTTTGGAAGGATTATTAACTGGCTAAGCCACTGACATCTCACTATTGTCAATGTCTACAAATAGCTTCCCTTGGTGAACTCATTGGTAAAGAAGGACCTACCACAGGTTGGCTGATTAGGGAGGTCGCTCCGGCACAGCAATTATCTTCTTGTGTAGCAATTGTAGCATTCTGTAATCACGACGAAACAACAAGATGTCCTGACAATCCTTTCATCTATTCGCGTGCACAAATAAAGCAAGAACTGCTGGATTCTGTCGTTGATGTGCTGGCATATGTGGAGCATCTGACATGGTGGCACGAACCCAACTCAATTGGCCTCTTCTGCTCACATTGGGGTAAGCAATAAACATTACTTTGACTCTGTTGCCTTGCTGTCTTTGGCCTTGAAGATGTTAAACTTGCCACTGAAATCTTAAGTTTTAGATATGTGGTTCATTATCATACCAGGTTCAATGGCTGCAGAGAGCTAAATTGTGGACTAAAAATGAATAAAATTAGTAGTAGCAGTTTCAAGTGATGTTAAAATGTGTTATCTTCTGTGACTTTCCCGACATTTTTCTTTGACACTTTAAAATTTCTATCTTCTTTTCTGTTAAACAAATGAAATCTTATCAGTTTCTATGCAAAGTGTGTGTATGTGATGTAAAGATGCACAATAAATAAATAAATGGATGAATACATAGATGAATAGATAAATAGGTAGATAGATACATAGGTGAATAGATAGACAGGTAAATAGATAGACAGGTAAATAGATAGACAGGTAAATAGATAGACGGGTAAATAGATAGACGGGTAAATAGATAGACGGGTAAATAGATGGACGGGTAAATAGATGGACGGGTAAATAGATGGACGGGTAAATAGATGGACGGGTAAATAGATGGACGGGTAAATAGATGGACGGGTAAATAGATGGACGGGTAAATAGATAGACGGGTAAATAGATAGACGGGTAAATAGATAGACGGGTAAATAGATGGACGGGTAAATAGATGGACGGGTAAATAGATGGACGGGTAAATAGATGGACGGGTAAATAGATGGACGGGTAAATAGATGGACGGGTAAATAGATGGACGGGTAAATAGATGGACGGGTAAATAGATGGACGGGTAAATAGATGGACGGGTAAATAGATGGACGGGTAAATAGATGGACGGGTAAATAGATGGACGGGTAAATAGATGGACGGGTAAATAGATGGACGGGTAAATAGATGGACGGGTAAATAGATGGACGGGTAAATAGATGGACGGGTAAATAGATGGACGGGTAAATAGATGGACGGGTAAATAGATGGACGGGTAAATAGATGGACGGGTAAATAGATGGACGGGTAAATAGATGGACGGGTAAATAGATGGACGGGTAAATAGATGGACGGGTAAATAGATGGACGGGTAAATAGATGGACGGATAAATAGATGGATAAATAGATGGATAAATAGATGGATAAATAGATGGATAAATAGATGGATAAATAGATGGATAAAAATAGGAGGGAGCGCTTGGTGTTCTATCGCCTTTGATCCACCTGGCATTTGATTTGTTTCTTAAATACCCTGTGGGAACCGAATTGAATTTAATTTTTAGCTGTGTTATTATATTTTCAGGGACATTTTCAGATCACAATATACAACAAAACAGTTCTATCTGTTTTTTTGTCGATTCAATCATAACAAAATGCATGAGTGACTTTCCCCGCCAACATACACTACCCAGAACTTCTAAATACTGTACTAACAGGATTACAATTTGCGAGTAGTCCTTGCTTTTTTTCCCCCTCCTTTGTAAATATTCAAATATGTACTCGAATATAATAACCAACAATTGACATAGATATCTAAGAAAAGTGTGTTGGATTTTTGGGGGTACCTATTCACCAAATGAAATCTCAGGAAACAAACAAAAAAAATGACAGACATTAACTTTCACTATGCATTATTTACTCACAGTTCACCTTGGCATCTTTCTGTTCAAGATTAAAAGAATAATTTCAAGGCTGTAAATAATCTGTGCAGGCACATATCACATGGTTTGACAGGTAGTGAATTATTTATTGTAATCTGGCAATGCAAGGTTGTTTATCACATATTAATGTGATACATCAAGGGAGTAATTCTCCTCTGGCACACCGCAAGCAGTTTCACTCAGTCGACGTCTGAGCACATGTTGTCTATGAGGATTCATGACGCTGTAATCTGAGTCGCAGGAAATCTACACCTGCAGCACCATGCCAAGGAACACTGCTGATAATAGAAACAAACTGCTCAGGTCGCCGTGGTTCCCCTTCACAACTCCGATAAAACATTTTGATTTGTTCATTGAACATTTTTTGCTATTGTATGTAGCCTGATAATATCTTTTCCATGTACTTTCACTCAAAAGTGAAGCAAAAGGAAATATTTTTTTCGACAGTCTTCCTTATTTGCATTTTTCGTATACTAACTAAACTATTTTCCCTGTTTGCTTTACAGTATGATCATAAGTGAATACAAACATGATGTATTCCAAAACCAAAAGCATTGAACTGTAATTATGGATTGCTTTCCCATTTCTATGAAATTCAATTTTGTCAATGGGGCATTTACATTAAGAATGCATTTTTATGCATGTATTTATAACTATTTAATGATAATGAGCTAGTAGCTCTTTGAAGTGTACCTATAAGCATAAATATTCACAATAATTCAAATAAGGGGTGAACAGTTTACACATTATTTTTCAAAGTTGCGAGTGGCCCAGGACCGATTAATTACCGCTAGCGAATGCCGCATTACCAAAACTGGCAGTAAATATTACATAGAATAAATCTGGTAGTAATAGGTTAAGTATTGACCACATACATACAATTTTTAGGGGCTGGGCTGGACTCTGTGGGCAGGTAATATTTCACCAGTTCCACAAGAAATAGAGTAGCTACATTTGGAGAATGAGAAATTGCCTGTAGGCTCATTAGGAACAACAGCTGGTTGGGTAATGAAGAGGAAACAACATGTCAAAAGGTTCTCCAAATCTCACAGGAGACACTTTGCCAAAGTATTGAGAGAAATCTACACTTTCTATCATCAGTTGAAAGAGCCACTATAATCCTTTCATTCATTATCTCTATCACTTATCTTCACATGGGTCACATAAGCATCAGTCTGTCCCACCAAAATCTCCATCCAATCTGTTCCGTTCAGCCTGACCGGTCCTCAGTCCTGTACCACCCCAAATTTGGCCAAATGTTTAGCAAAGACCACGCTGTGTCTTTTCCCCGGCACTGCCCTTACAACTGTGACATTAATTTCCTGCCAGGTGCCCCTCTTCCCAGGGACCGCCTCTATAATGTCCTACCATCTGACTGGGCGGCAAAGAAAAGATGTCTCATAGTTCCTGGTCACATGTATTATTTGACTGTACTCATCAGCTACATTGTTGATAAAGCTACTATAAAACTCCTTACGATTGTTGTAGAGCGGCACTGAACGCAGCGGCGGTCCGTGAATTTCCTAGCGACGCCTTCAGCGAATCAATCCAACCCTCAAAAACTATTTTATGGCTATAAAACCTCTACTGGAGGTACAGCTTGCGACACATAAAAAATCATCAATAATAACCTCATACAATTGAAATATTATTTAGGAATAAGGCCTTATTTTACTCACCAAAAATCATTTTTACCTGTAAACAATATCCATCCTCCTTTCTTCCTTCTTTTCTATCGCCATCGAAGCTAATGCTGAAAGTCGAGCCTATCCTGTCGTATTTCTGGAAAACGTTTTTATTCAATTTAGTGCTGAAAAATGTTCGTTCCCGGTTGTGACAGGCTTGCTTGCTTTGGAGTTGACCAAACTTTCTTAATGATGTCCAGCTTTTTTTTCTTGAAAAGTCCGTCTTGAATATGGCTTTGACAGTAAATCTGCAAACAAATCCAGTTAATCTCCTCCTCCAGCCATTGCGGGTTGACAAAACCGCTATTGAATCAACAGAACAATATATTTGCTTGTGCAGCTCGCTCCAGATACAGTTTGGTAGCTCTGGCTAGTCCACTCTATCACTAGCCAATCATAGTTTGTGAAAACGACGACGTATCCATACGCCTGCGAGAAGGCAATGACATATCCCTATGCTTGCGAAAAGGCCTTGGTGTCACCAAATCCAATTCCGATTGGTTAAAGCAACAGTCTTATCGATGCTTGTTTAATGCAGCAGAGCCTGCAGAACTGATTGTGAAGGCCTTGAGGCAGATTTCTGACCCTGGAAACAAATAATGGCTGAAATGTGTTTGGTTAAATGCTTCAATATGAAAACACATATCTGGAAGCAGTGCAACCAGGGGGAAAGCAATGAAAGGAAGCTAACAGACCATTTGGAATTATTTAATAAGTATTCATGGAAAATATAATTAACATCAGTCTGTGATTCAGATATTTCTTAGGCCAACAGAGAAGGCCTTGGAGGCCCTGACGGCACACCACTGCCTGAATGTATCTGAGGGTTTGTGTTGCTTGTCAATATTTTGATCCTGGTTACAGTACCATATTGGGCCACCAATCTTAGATTTCAGGCTCCTTTTAATTAATTTGATTGATCATGACGTGCCCTACTCACGACTTTGTTTAGTGTCCCACAGCTGTGAACTCATATTGACAAAAGCTTCTACAGCCCTAAAGTGACTGGCC
Source organism: Stigmatopora argus (assembly GCF_051989625.1). Taxonomy (NCBI): domain Eukaryota; kingdom Metazoa; phylum Chordata; class Actinopteri; order Syngnathiformes; family Syngnathidae; genus Stigmatopora; species Stigmatopora argus. Next base: position 7,743,000 of record NC_135395.1, on the reverse strand, counting down.
AGGAATCACTGTTCAATCTCACGGCACAGATGTTTTATTGGATTGTAATCCTGTGGCTGGACGGTCTACTCTATCTTATTAAGATGAATTTACTTCCATAACCAAGAAGCCATTTCTCGACAATTCCGTCAGATGGTGCATGGGTGTTAAGCTGTGGGAAATATACTTCCACTCAGAGATCTGCCTGATTAGCAACTGAATCTTTTTGCTATGAACCTTAATTTCTTTTTTTATTACCGGCTGTGGTATGGCGACCAGAGAAGTAAGACAGCCGGTGTTTGCTACGCTTCATGGGTGCAAATGTAGTAGAAACCGCTATTACATATTTGCCATTTCCGGCATGTTTGCAGCTAATAAATGTTCCTTCTATGTAAACATAAATAAATGTTTAAGAGTCAAGGTTAAAACTCTCAACACTTTAACAAGAATTTCCCGTTTACAAGGCATGCTTGCAATTCTATGAAACTGTTCATGTTGTAAATACAACTATTAAATTGGAATTCAATGAAGTATTCGTGTTGCCTTTAGCATTGCTTTCTTCTAGAAAGATATGTAAACATTGACTAAGAATGAAAAGAAATACCGAAAAATGTTCAAGTATCTTGGGCTATTGATAAGAATCCTTATTCTATGAATGCTTTTTAAATTGAATCCTTATTGTCGACAATGTAAAATGTTTTACTTTGTGTACATATCTCTTATGACTGTTCTGTTTAGCTATAGGTGATGTACTCAAGTTTGTTCAGCTCGATACTGTCATCCTAAGAAATATTTGCTGGATTTAATATTTGTATCGGCCCTTTTCACCAAATTTAACCACCAAATTGATTCACAGATTATACTGATATATATTTTTTAAAAACAAAACATGTTTTAGATCAAGGGTGTCAGACTCGAGTTGGCTCGCGGGCCGCTTTAACATCAACTTGATTTCACGTGGGCCGGACCATTTTAGATATAATATTTAGATTTATTGTTTTTATAAATGGATTAAAAGAACTGGATTAAAATCCCTGAGTATTCAGTTTTTTATAGATCTAAAACAATGTTTATTTTAGCTTTTATATATTTTTAGATTTTACAAAATTATTTTTGAACTAAAAACACAGAAAAATGGATTAAAAAATTACAATTATTGATTTAAAAGGGGGAAAATCAGGAAATTTACTATACATCTATACTCTTCATTTGAATTTGATCCTAAAACAGAAAGTCGGCACTCACGATTTACTTTTCCGGGCCACACAAAATGATGCAGCGGGCCAGACTTGGCCCCCGGGCCGCCACTTTGACACGTGTTTTAGATCATCTTTTCGCTTAACTCAGTTCTATTTTGCGTTTACCACCACATAGTTCCATAAAAAATTAATAAGACAGAAATGGAAATCTACACATCACATAACGAGTAAGCTTTCAAAAATACATTATCAGACATATATTAATTTCCCCTTAATGCAGTAGAGATGATATACCTTCTTACATTAGTTTACTAGTAGTTTTGAGCTGTGTTGACTGCCTGAATAAGAAAAAAAGCCACAATATATTTTTCTCCTTTCCTGCCACCTCAATTTCTAACATGTCTATTTTCATGTTATACACCCTCCGGAATCATGTAATCTGTGTACAGCGTATATGGATATTATTTTAAAATTGTTGCAATGTCAAGTATGTAGGAAATAAGTAAATGTGTTAACAGTTTCCTTGTCAGAAACAAATGATGTGATCTTGCTCAGCCTGGCAGGTACAAATGTTCACACTAACCTTTTTCAGTGGCGCTGGCCGGTGGGTCCAGTATTGAATTTATAATTAACTTGTGAGGAAATGTGGGCATTTTTCTATTAAAAGAGACATCTTGTCAATTACAATCCTTGCAGAGATATTCACTGAACTTCTGGTTGCAAGAAAGGTCAATAGCTGTGTGTAATGAGTAATTGACTTAAGACAGAGAACAGCTTCAACTCAGACTGCGGTACTGATCAACTCAGCCAAAGTGATTTATTCCCATATCATTTTCACTTCCATTTTGTGGCGTGTTGCGAAAAATCATGTCTGATTAAATGGCCTCTCTTGGAGGCAATTCATCATGGAAATATGACATGGGAAATGGAGCTTAAATGAGCGGAATGATAAAAGGAACACGACTTTTTGAATTTTAGCAATAGCAAAGAGCGCCATTAATGACCCGTTATCAACGGCTTAATGTTTGTGGTCCACTGGTGATGGCGGACCGCGCTAACAAGGATACGTGCTATTATGGCGGTATTTAAAAGGTGTTAATGTTGTAACATTTTTTGGGAACCATCTTCAAGTGCTCAGTTCTTTTAAAGAGCCATAAAAGTGGTAATGTTTCTTTAAGGATATATTGCACACATACTGTATTAAAAAAAGCACTATGGTGAAATTGGCAAGTGATATTTTTTTTATTTTAGGAGGTCTTAACCCTGTTTTTTTTATTGATGACTGAAAAAGCTAATTAAAAGTCCATGCTGACCTCATAACAGGAGCAAAAAAAAATCATAATAACGTCCCAGAATCATGCACAAAAGGCCAAAGCTTCGATGTTCTTTTCCTCACCAAAGGCAAGACACGCTAATATCTAGCAGTGTTAATTTTGACACCTGTTAAACAGGGACGGATTAAGCCCGGCGTGATGTTAAGCCTAAACGTTTGAAAACCCCCACGTATAATTCCCTGTGAAGTTAAAAACCAAAAACTCGTAGCACTTCTGACAGATCCTAGCAGGTAAAAGTTTGGAGAGATTTGGGACCTGGATTTCAGCGACTTAATTGAAGGGGGGTGGGCACATCACACTGCATTATTATAAAAACATGACCACCTGTGTCTAAAACCCTCCACTGGGGACTGACACAATCTTTGATATTTGCCAAAAATGCCATCATCAATAATAAATAGCCTCTTCAGGTGCCAGCCTTTATTTTGCTTGCTTTTGAGTAATTTATTTAGCTTTCAATTTTTATATTTGGGGGAATTCAGTTACCGTATTTTCCGCACTATAAGGTGCAACTAAAATAGTTCAATTTTCAAATTGCACCTAATATATGGACCTATATTACTTAATTATTGAATGTTATTCCATCAAGTTGATGCATAACACAACTCCTAACCACTCCTATTCCTACTACAACTCCATCTAGTAGATACATGACACAATTACACTACTACTACCACCACCACTACTACAATGCATCTCGTCCGTTCCGTTTCTGTATTACTTATTTAAGAGATTTACAGTAGACCTTTTGTTTTCAGCAATAATGAAATTGAGACACCGAAATTGGGCAGAAAAGGTTACATTTCCCTAGTATAGATTTCCACTTATTTTTAAAAGGAAACGTGGCATTTGTATGGCATTTGGATGATTATTTCCAATTATTGATGGCTTAGTTCATGATTTATGTTAATGTCACACCGTCAATACACAGAAATGTTACATACCACGCCACAGTATACTTTATATATTCAGTTACCTTGCATATATTGCTATAACAGGTAAATATAAATTAATTAAAAACTACCTAGAAGTTAAGTTATGAAAGACATGTCAAAACCACTATTGAAAATTCTGTCATTGACAGTGGATTTGTATCGAGACCCCTGTAAAATGCTAAATTTCCTTAATGGCGATACACAAGAATGCGGCGAAAGATGGCTGATCTTCCTCCCGAGGCACCTGTATCCATTGCACAGCTATCATTTCAGTGTCAGTAAAGCCTCATTAGAGCTGCAATCGGACTGTGGAGAGGAAATTTTTGCAACATTAACTTTAACATTGCCAATCCTGTAAATAATATTCTAGTTATGGCCTCGGTCACCTGCTAGAGGGACCAAAGGAAGGTTGGGCTTTAACTGGATCAACAAAATTGCTCCCAACTTTGTCACGTGATGCACAGATGATGCCGAATTGTATTTGTTGGCTTCAATTTCTCATGGTACACATTGTAAACATGAGAGAGGGGTGTCAACATGAAAGCAGGAAATAGCCAACCATTTTATTTCTTATGCATGTAACCACATAATGGAAGAAGTATAGGAATCGGATTCATCTGCAGTGTGTATGGTGATATTGTAATTCATCTTTTAAAGTACCATTTATTTATTTTCTACAATGGCTGTTGTCATTATAGTTTTAGATCACTGAGAATAAGGAATCGTGAATCACAGAAAACAAAGCAACAAACAAAAAATGTCCGCTCTCAAATTCATTTCTTGGTTTATGTTCACGCCGCTATTCAATTCCGATTTCATTGTCTATGCCACATGTGTCAAAGTGGCGGCACGGGGGCCAAATCTGGCCCGTCGCATCATTTTGTGTGGCCCGGGAAAGTAAATCATCAGTGCCTACTTTCTGTTTTAGGATCAAATTAAAATGAAGAGTATAGATGTATATTACATTTCCTGATTTTCCCCCTTTTAAATCAATAATTGTAATTTTTTAATCTGTTTTTCTGTGGTTTCAGTTCAAAAATAATTTTGTAAAATCTAAAAATACATAAAAAAAGCTAAAATAAACATTGTTTTAGATCTATAAAAAAGTGAATATTCAGGGCTTTTAATCCAGTTCTTTTAATACATTTATATAAATAAAATCTAAATATTAAATCTAAAATGGTCCGGCCCACGTGAAATCAAGTTGACGTTAAAGCGGCCCGCGAACCAACCCGAGTCTGATTCCCTTGTCCATGCGCAATGTGTATTTGATTCTTAACCCAGTGACAAAGTCCCCAATTCCGAGACATGTCATATACCGTTATATTTTTATCCATCATTTTACGCTTGACATTTTTCAGAATTATTGAGTATGTTGTTGCGCTATTTTTTGTTTTTCTTCGATATTAGTGGCTGTCCATACCCAAAGTCTGCATGCTCCAGGTTAAACAAGACCTTTACACAATTCAAGTCAACATGGCAGTGGCAGGACCCCCAAAACAAAATTTGCCTGTTGACAAAAAAACAAATGGTATGGACATCTAATTATTGAAAATATGCTCTTGGACATCCCATTAAATCACAATCCCCGTGTTGGAACGAATATTGACAAGCTTGGAATCTATTGATGTCAGCTGTCACCTTATATCAATAGGTCAGACGCTATATAAAACATAAAAAAATAAAAAACCTTTCTAGCACGGCCACAACCTCAAATTGTGATCATTCAATGCGGGTATTCAAATTTAATTAAAAACATGCTTGGATATCACGCCAAACTTATTATGGAATGCAATCGATGGGTATTAATGCATTCTTAATTTCAGCAGTCCACAAATTCTCATTAAAGAAGGCATTGCGCTTATTTTATTATTGCCTGAGTCAATATTGAGAAGAGGCAATTATAGTTATTATTTCTAGACAGGCTGCACTCAGACAGCAAATCCATTGGTGAGTTGCCAAAGCACAGAGGAATTACTTTCTAGGACAAAATGAAGGTGAATAAGCCATGATAGAAATGAGCAGACCTGGTCTTTAAAAGATTAGAATAGAGCGAGAAGTTATTTATTTTATCTTCCAAAAGGTGGCCTCCAACCTGCGCTCTGTTTGCATTTCTTTTTTCCGCCCATCTATTGTTCGATCTATGTGCTGACTTGGCTGTAGCGGAGTTAACGAGGATAAGTGGACCCCACGTAGGCCAAGTAGTTCAATAAGGAAAGCTCGGGCAGATCTTAATGATTATGGATTTACAAGGATGGGAGAGAATACATCATCGCTCTTCACACTCAAAAATCCAGATCTTCTTCACTAAAAGAAAAACTAGGACAAGAAGAAAACAGTATCGGGGGAAAAAACAGTTTGTTTGATTAAAAAAAAGGTTCGGCAAATACAAGTTGAACTTTTTAATGATTTGATATCGGCGGCATTACCGCATCTTCTGTTGTGCTCCAGCAAAATGTTAATCCACAAAGGCTCATCACTTTTATATTTGATTTTTTTTTACTTTTTTTTCCCCCTTCCAATCTCAGTGCCAGCCAGCACATTATAGAACACTATCAGTTCCACTACCTTGCCTCATATTAATTTTTCCCCTGGTTGGTTTTATACCCATTCTCTCACCTCTAACTTTAAACTCCCACATTAAAGCTGCATACCAATCATTCCAGTTTTAATACCCTGCTGAGATTAGATGGTATAATATTATGGAAGACGGCCACAAGGTAGTTGGTCAGCAAAGAGTCCAAACTTGTAAAATTAGCTTCTTTTTTTTTTAAAGATTATAACTTCTCCCATAAACAACTATGTATTCAAGGATGGTCAAATGATTTACAGGCCAATATTGAATGCAGACAAACAAAAATCTTTGGTCATGTTTCAGGGAGTGGGACATTGGAGTCAGCGACGTCCAACCTTACTACAGTTGAGCAACTCATTAAGTAACAAAACAGGTCATTGGTTTTACAGCTTTGTCCAGGCATTTTTATGGGACATAAGTGACTCTCATAAGATTTCACTACGCGTCATTAAATAAGAGATGTAGATGATCCCCAAAACATTTTCCCCCCGGCAAAGACGAAGAGCCAAAAGTATTTAATGTCCTTCTCGAAGAAATTCGTGGAGCGAAAAGAACTGGAAGGATTTCTGAAGGTGACTTTTTGTCCGCCATTTCCCAGCCCAAACGTGGCGTGTAAAGCATTCAAAGCATGCCAGTGATTGGCCGAAGAAAAAAAAAGATATTGGCACAGAGTACCTTAATGATGCTGGTGTTGTACAAAGACTATATCTAGCCAGAATCTCTTAGAGGTCCTCGTCGGGGGTTGAAAGGGACCTACATGCTACCTCCCCATTTGAAAATTGATTTCATAATACATGAAAAGGCTTTTAAAGCTTTGCATAACTTAATACGCGACCCTCTTACGAGACAGTTGCAGTGAAGTGCAAAATTGTTGCTTGAACCCTCCGAGAGCGAGTCGACATGCAAATGCTGCCATCTGTCCACTTTGAAATTAATATACCAATATGGGCACAAATTATGCCTCATAATATTGATGAGGTGGCCTAATTCTCGGGAGCTCGGCACTTAATGTTGTGCCGTAATGCAAACTTTAAATGTGATACTTTACATTTCAAAATGTATATTCACACTAGATAAAAACGGAATTGAACAGACTACTGCAAGAGAGCTTTAATCGGTACTTAAAACTTACCAGTGGGAAAGAAAAAAAATAGAGAGATAATAATCAAATGTTTCTAGTGTGGTAACTGTCCCTGTAGTGCTGACCAGATAACCTATGAGTAATGGAAACCACTGTTGAATTAAGTATACAGGAACACAGGTACGCAATAAAGACATTTTGGATTATCATTTCTTGTTTGGGGTCACCAGTGAACTACAGCCTATCATGGATGAGATATATTAAACATCTGGGACTACTTTTCCTGGACCTTTTGTCAATTGCAGGGTTTAAAATTACTTTTATTGCAATTTTTTTTGGGAAGATGAACGTTCTGCCAAGTACTATGTTGTACTTGAGTCTAATTTAAAAAGAAATGAATGCATGGGGCGCATACCATGGAAGACTTGGGGAAAATATATTTTAGACTTTTTTTATGGATTCAATTCTGCTGCCATTATTGGCCCACCAGACAATTAGAAATCAGCGAAACCGGTTCATTCCGGGGTTCTGGAAAGGCATGGAATTTGTATTGTAAGAAGCATGAAATTGCTTTTAAATGGCCAAGTTATCTTTGGAAATAAGACCCGCAGAATCCCCTTCTCAGGCTATTTAGTTTTTGACCTCATAAAAACGTGAGTTCACACACACACACCAAGTGGAAACATGAAAACGGATAAAGAAACATGATCAACAAGCGAAAACAGACGATTGCCTGGAGCCACGTGGATAAAATTGCATCTGTAAAAGCTTACGCGTAAGACGCCGACTGCCCGGTTGCGGTGAGACCCAGGGCGACAGAAATGAGATGGAGAAATCTGTACAGCGCACAACCTTATGGCAGGAATAGTGAAACAAGTAAATGGAACGTAAAGGCAGCAGCAGAACAGATGACAGAATTAATTTATTGTCTATTAACTGTATTTGCATTACACAAGGAAACCTTTTAATGCTTACTCCAACACATTACATAAAATGGATGGCCATTTTGCAGTTCATAATACTTATTTGGAATCAACTACAAAGTGGTCCACTTGTGAGATATTGAATGCATACCTTGTTTTTTTTAACAATTACTTTGATTTAGGTCTGAGTTTGATGAGGTGCGCTCATGTCTAAAGGGATTATATGTCTGGCTGGTGTTGCCAGTGGCTACGCTGGTCTAGAAGGAGTGGCAGTTCAATTATTCACTGTAACTGGGAGATAGCATCTAAATGTTTGTCACATCCGCTGCCCAATGTTTAGGGCTGCAATTACTTTTATTCTGTCAGGATTGTCACTTCAGATGGGAAAGCACATCAGATCACTGTTGTCCCCCAAAGCAAAATGAGTGCAAGAGACTGTGTTGTCCTCAAAGATACTTCTCTACACTCGAGAGGCTGTAAAGAACTTGCTGGGGAATTGTGTGCGTTTAGCTTGCAGCTTTTGCACTTTGAGGAAAAATTATCCGTCATATATATTCATATTTATGACTGCATACAAGGAGTAATTTGTTCCTGCCGTCGACATAAACTGTATGTTGGTAACCAGTACATTTGATCTGTATAGATCACGGGTGTCAAAGTGGCGGCCCAGGGGCCAAATCTGGCCCGCTGCATCATTTTGTGCGGCCTGAAAGTAAATCATGAGTGCCGACTTTCTGTTTTAGGATCAAATTCAAATGAAGATTATAGATGTACATTACATTTCCTGAATTTTTAAAATCAATCATTGCAATGTTTTAATCCAATTTTTTTCTTTTGTTTTCAGTTTAAATATACAAATATTTTCCGTTTTCCACTTTAAAAAATATTTTGTTCCCATTTGAAATAAAAAAACATGATTAAAAGACATTTTCCAATACTAAGAAAAAAAAGCTCAAATAAACATTGCTTTAGATCTATAATAATAATAATTATTATTATTAAAAATCGGTTAAAATTATTTATATATATATATACACTAATAATTAATAATTAAAATGATTGAAAACTGACTATTTAGGGCTTTTGATCCAGTTCTTTTAATCCAATTAAAAAAAAATAAAAAATCTAGATATTGGATCTAAAATGGTCCGGCCCATATTAAATGGAGTTGACGTTAATTTTGACACCCTTGATATAGATGGAACCACCTTATATTGTTATCGTCTACAAGCCAAGCTAAAAACTCTCTTCTTTACGTCCATTTATTTGTCTATATTTTCAAAACTTAACCATACTCAAAGCTCCCTGTCGAGTAGTACCCCGTGAGTTATAGTTTCACTAACCTTCCGCATCCTTTATCGATTAAACTTGTTTTCCTTCTTTGGTGAAGAAGCTCCTGGCCAGACGCATTACTGGTTTGTCTAGCTAATCACATTAGTGGGCTTTTTAAATTAACTTAGCCTGCTTTGTTGTCATCGAGAGTTTATTTATGTGACACTTCCAAAAATGATTGATATTCTCAGCCTCAAGGATTGTCTAAAGATAGACACGCACTCCACAATTTCGAAATTCAAACAGCCCAAGCTAATTGCCTGGGAAGCAAAGTCAATGCTAAAGATTGACGGAAACTAGACGGAAGATAGTCATGACTTGACTGCTAACACTGAAATACTGTCTTGAGGAACAAGGAGCCATTATAAACATCTGTGCTCTTGGATTGATAATCCTGAAAAGTGCACTGACAACAAATCCTTCTAATTGAGTGTGCCTTCAGCGTGATGAAAACTCGGAGCGATACAACTCGCCGTGTTTGTGTATGCAGACCCTACTCTCGTATGCCTACTGTCTGAGGTGAGTCGCAGGTTGCTTTCATGCAAATCATCGCTTGGAGCTCACAAGACGGCTACGAATGGCTTCTTTTCGCGCTAGCGTCACGCAGTTTTCTGTTCGGGAATATATGTTGTGGGGATGTTGTAGGTACTGGCTGTTGTTAAATCCGATCTTTGTTGCATAGGAGTGATACTTTGGCTTTGGCAGGAATCCCGTTCCTTAGATTCTTCCCACTGGAAAAGCTTTTCTGGTTGCAATTGACACATCCTCATCCTCTTGATAATTATCAAGGTGATGTGACAGACGCTCACGGAGAAATCTGCAATGCTGATTGGGTGCTTGGTGTGTCACCATGGTATCCTTTTGTAGGAAAATGGTGCTTTGGTTGATGAAAGATGCTGTCGTCATTCTTATTGAAAGATCAAAAATTAAAATAGAAGAAAGTTCCTATTCCGTTTTTCAATACTGTATGTGTATATAGATACATTTTTACAACTTGACATTTTGAGTTTAAATTATAATGAGTGGTATTCCTCATTAACATCTCATGTGGAAGTATGAGACATTTTGTACACCCACACACAAGAATACTAAAAAGGTTAAAAGGGTCAATTTTTTTATTTATTTTTTAACAAGATCAATTTGCTTGAAAGTAAAAGTGAATTATTTGGCAGAACAAAAAATCTTTGACTTGTATGTGAGCAGCTGTTGGATCCCTACTGCAAATATTAATGCATCCAAACACAACAATTGTGCTAACAACCCCAGTCTCATTAAAATCTCAGACAGAAAACATCAATTAAGAAATATGTTAAAAAATGTTCAGTTATACAGCAATTGGTGATGCGTTTCCCATATAAGTGTTAACTAAAAGACTTCCTCAAATATCCCATATTTGCCATCCAAACACAAATATTCCCTTTGGAGGCCAAACAATATATCAGATCAGAAAGTACTTCCGGTGTCATAGCCAGAAACAATTCATATTTTTAGGAGTTGAGCACTACTTTCATTTTAAGTGCTGAGCTACACCCCTTTTTAATGAACTAAAAATCAGCCACTAGATGTACCAATGCCAAAAAAAAGTATTGATCATGCTCGCTCATTATGAAAATGATGGAAAAATGGCCAACAGTAGTCTTTTAATGCAAAACTCTGGAAGAAGTTTATATTCAGGATTTACAAAATGTTGGTCTAAAGTGGTATATATATAAATATTTATATTTTTTATTTTTTGCATGGTTTAATTACAGAATTGGACCATCAATTAGACCAAAGCGCATATCTTTTTCAGACTGCTGACTCTGACAAATTAAGATAGCCGTGCTAATCATCTCCACTGTCAATCAGTGTTAAATGCACACTTTACTTTGTTTATCTTCTGCATTTATGAGTGGATTTTACACAGGAAGCACTAGTTGTAAAAACATAAAATAACTAGCTCACTTTACTTTTAATCAAAGTGCAATTAGTGTTTGTTTTTTTATTTTATTACACTATTTGGATTTTATAGTGTACACGGCACCTTTTGAGCAATGATTAACACACCAGCTCGCCCTTTTTGTGTGTTTTAATGCCTTGAATACATTTCACAAATGAAGAGGAATTAAATTATTCAGAGAGTCAATATCATTCTTAGCTCATTGGATGCCTCATTCGGATTTTAAAACGTTTGGAGTTTGTTTTTTATTTAGTGAGCAATGCTTATATGAGGCAGTGCCATTTAGTGCTCAACACTACATTAACTGCGTAGTTTTTGTTTACTATGCAGCAACACCTGCCTTATGATTTTAAAAACAAAACAGGAGCATGATTAACATCCAACATTACGTCTGTGCCCACATGCAAAGTTTGGCTGACATGTTTAATTCAGCAGAAAGCATGACATGATAATAAGATAGCACTTGTATTTGCTGGTGTCTGAATGACAAAATGAGTTTTCTTCCTCATTAAGATCATTGTATTCCCATGTTCTGTCATATTGTTACAGAGTATTAACGGTTCGGTATAAGAAGGTCACAGACCACTTCATGCACACTCAGGCTCATATTTTAGGGCATTATCAAGCCCCGGGCAAAAATAGAAAGAAAAAAAAGCAGCAACCTGTGTGAACATACTCAAAGCTGCTAATGAGGGCAAAGGCACATGGCTATCCATCTCAAGTCTTAGACAATATATAGTAAATGTATGCCATTTTTAATGCTGCATTTTTTGGTCTTATAATGCAGTACTTGTTTTTTTATTTATTTATTATCACATTTGAGATTATTATATGGACTTTTTTTTTTCTTGACTATAGATAGACCCTGAATATTAAAGCACTGTCTTTAGCAAGCGGGGGAGACTTTTTGCACGGGTGAATCGTAATATAACATAAACACATTTAAATGAACTTGGATTACGATGCAGACACACTCAAAAATAAGTTTAATCTAACCTTACACTAAACTTAATTCTAATTTTGTATTATTTTTTTTACCTTTCTTCTCCCAGATTGGCTCTATTTGCCCCGCCTCCAATCTGACTTTTACTATTGAGATGGGCTGTTTGCTTTTGTATTTCCTTCAAAATATTCCGAAAATGATGCACACAAATGTCCTCACAATAGGATACCGCACGACCAAGTAATTTATACTCTTCATATTAGCGATCGCTCCGCCATTCGCGCTGAGTGACGGGGAAAAAAAACACTGAAAAAAAATGCAACGCTCCGCCCAGTGCTCGTAGATATCTGTTATACACGAAAGACATGCGGCAAAAAAGACTAAAATCATAAACAGCCTCTCATGTCTTGGCCACCTGGCTTTCTCGTATCTCCAAATTTGTCTCGTATCTAGAGATAATTATTTGCTCAAAATTTAACTCTTATCTCGAATCGCTCGTATGTCGGGGTACCGCTGTAATTGTATCTCCTTACTTGTGTGACATTGTTTATTGACCCGCATTGTCACCATTCTGGATCAATATCTCGCTGTAGTATCGGAAGTCATTTGAAACTAAACCGTACAGTTGTGTATCCTCCCGCTAACAAAAAGCTCCCCAGTAACAGCATTTTAAAGCCTCCTTGCGAAATCATCATTGCCTGTTTCGAGACTGGTCATCTTTGAATATCATTGTGCCAATAACAGTCTGCATACAGTAGAAAGGGAACATGAGAGAGGGAAACAAAGCAAGCCAATAATAATTCAGAGGTGTGCCTAATTGTCTGTGGTGTGTATGCGCAAACATAATGGCACGTTATGGAGGGGAAAAAAAGGAGATACAGCCTGTTGTGCTTTCACACAACGGAAGGCCGTGTCAAGGCTCAGGAGTGATATGTGGTGACAGCGGTGTGCCATCCCGTTGACACAGCGTACCACTCCGTGGGTCTGAGGCTCCATTGCCTACGGCGTGATTATTTGCAGGACTGCATGTTAAATGAATATTAAGAAAGAAAAAAAAGTTCTGAGGATATCCTGAGAAAGCTTCTTTTCCAAAGCCTTTTAATTGGGTCAGTGATATCATTTATTAATGGAACTGACTATATTCAAATCTAGCTTTTTCAGGCCCATGATTATTAATGGCTTTTGGATCAAAAGACTAATTTGACCTGTATGAAACGCTACAATATCTCAACATGAAAGGAAACATTGAAACGAGTCACAGACAGGGTAGTGAGAGGATAGGAATTCCTCTAAAATATGGACCTTCATTCGCCTATGTCATTTCTCTTTAATAACATCCTTTTTTTGTGTAGATTACAAATAGTATCATGCCCGCCTTTTAATTGTTTTAGATTTTTTCAACTAATTTAGTTAATTTGCCTAAAGTTCTTTTTTTTTTTTTATTTTGCTTAGTTGCCCATTTTTGTTGTATTAACATTTGGAGATGAAACAAAGGAGAGAAAACAAATAATTTTGTTCCGGCAAGCTGTTGTTGAGAAATGCTCTTTTTGAGTAAATTAAAAATGCAAGTTTGGTGGGCACCAAATATTTTTTATTTCATACAGATGGTATAACTAGAGAAGGAAAACAATTAGATAACCAAACGTCAATTATTGCTTTATTTCAGTGAATTTGTACCACAATACACCAAATATTATTAAACCCCATTTGACTATATTGCTTAGTACTCACAATTACAATTGGATAATTTACTCACTGTATATATTTATTATGTACATGGGCCACTGTTTCAAATGCCTTGGACTAAGATATCCAGAGAAAGCTCAGTGAATTGACAACAGAAATGTCCACATGTCCACAATTGAAAGAATTGCGTTCTAATCTTGGTCACTTGTGTGGACTAGTTTAGCACTAAGTCTTTGAGCTTTGCAGTGTGGAGCCCTTACAGAAAAATGTGAAAATAGAGGGGAAGAGTGCTGCTCTAGTCCTTGAGGAGAGAAGTATCTCTTGGGCAATCTGCCGGTTGGGCAACTTTTCTCCACCACCCCCAGTATAGTGTGCTTTCGTAATCGTTTGTTGTCATAAATATGAGCAGGCAACTCATAAAATTTGTATTTGCAATAAGCCAAGCGCACAAAGTAGCAATTTGATATCTTTTTCTCCCTAAAAAAACGAGGATCGTGCTCGTGTCATGCTTTGTTGGTTGAGATCCCGTTCCTTCAAAGAATCAGTTTAGTTTTCCATTGGAAAAGAGTCAAGTTGGCTGTGTCTTTGCATCCCTATATAACGTCTAAATGTTATTGCGTGAGCATTAAGTGAGAGGGAGGTGTTTGGGGGGTTTAAAAAGGTGAAAGCCCTGAAAAAAAGAGGACAAAAGACCTCACGCAATGCGCTGAATGCTCATTGCAGCCGTTCCTTCTGGCGGGTAGAACCTAAAACCTGAGCATGTACACCCGTAGCTAACCCACGACACTAAGCATGATATCTCTAATGTGACCATTGACGCGTGGATGTCGCTAGGACAATGGCGTACGCAGCTTGCATGAGCTAAACTCCAGTACTGGCAGCCAGCGACCAGCCGATGTGGCGGGCGGCGACCTACAAAAGGCTGGCCGAGACCGACCTTGCCCAGCGTGGCGTGTTCGAGGTCACGGGGTCCGATCTTGGGGGTAACTGAACCTCCAATGGTGGCTGCGAGTCGAGTGAGTGCTCTCTCTCTAGAAAGAGAATGAAGCAATGCTCATCTAAGTAAGCTTGATGCAAAAAAGGCCGAGAGCCTTCCTACCGTGAGGGTCCTATAAAGTCATGTGATTAATTAATTGTCATGAGCTGGATTCAAATTAATTTTCTTGTGCAAGAAAATATGCAGCAGGTATCTTGTTTGTAATATTTGATAGAAGGATCGGATTGCGCCGATATCATACCTCAGGGTATATACAAATATTTATAAGCATGTTATGAAATCGGGTTGAGGGTTGAGCGATCATCATCCAAATGGTGATTAAAATGTTTAGGCTGAAACATTATTTTAATTTTAGCCAGGGTATGCAAGACTTTTTGAACTTTGGCAACACAGTGGAAGCTTGTTATTTCTTAATATTAGTATGTGCAGCGCATATTTTAAGTGTTAAACTTTGAGCGACTAAATGTAAGAATAGGAAAAAAAACAAAACAACCTCTTCTGGATGGAGTCAGTCAAATTAGATATTTCTCCCAATACAATTGGTCAAAACCACATTTTTAGGCTCTTCATTTTGGCCCATTAAAAAACCCAAATCAGACATGACATCCTCTTGACTGCTTACTCCTTCAAATTAATTATTTATAAGCTGCCTTGAAAAAGCGTGTCAGTGAGAAATTTAATTGCCCAGTACTCATTTCGCTAAAGGTCATTTAGTTGTCACTCACTGTCCTAAACGTTGAAGTTCATTGGACTATCGCCAGTTAAGTAAAGTTTCCTATTCTAAAAACCATGAAGGACAGAGTCATTTTATGAAATTGCGCTCCTCATATTAAATATCTGAGCACCCATTTCATCCAAAATGCTTCCATGTGGACCATATAGTGGACAATAGAGACAAAAACTGTAGACTAAACGTGGAGTGGGGTTAGGAATGCATCACTGTCAAATGGGGAGCAAGAAGGTGACAGCTTCCAGCCATGAGCTGTCCCTATTAGTTAAAAATGAAGAGTGAATTTAAAGTGCCAAGCGGCCTGTGTTAGAATGCCACTGCGGATGATAACGCCGTACATCAATCATTTCATGAAATAAGCCTTACAGTAACAGACATATGCTAATCAGACCATGCAAACAATGAATACATCCCACTCGGTGTAACTGGTGCAGTATCAATGCATGGCGGCGATACGTTGCAAGTGTAGATTTTTTGCACTTTTGTCCTCCGGCCAGCCTTTGTCACCAAATACAAGCCTGACACAAACAGGCCTATTTATCCCGCACTTTCTGCTGCAAAGGCTGACAGATTTCTTTGAAGCCCAAAGTTCAGCCTGATTGTTTGATGTGTCACATGTGAGAATAGGAGTGGGTGGACCTGACTGATGTTGAGCTCTCCGGCTCTGTGCTGTGTGATTGAGACGAGAAAAACAGCCAAAAGAACATGTGCTTCTTTTGACTGATGTGCTTTGTCTGGGCACCATTTTGAGGCGTTTGCTATATGGATGCATGCACAGGTTTGTTTGTTTTTTGTTACCGAGGAAGTTTTCTGGCTCAGATCCGTATTTATTCCGTGTTTGACTCTCGGCATTCACGCGGCGCGTTGGCATCTTGTGTTGACTTTGTCGCAGGGGGATGTGATGGTTGAGAAATGAGTGGATGGAATCTCAAGTACAACATTAACACACACTGACTGGAGGTCCTCCGTGTGGCGTGGCCTTAATGTGCTAATGAGTTCAAACATGCAGTTTAACACAAGACTGTTAATCAAGCCTTTGGCATTTTGGCATCTGACAGTCAGGTCATTTCTCCCTCTGAGGGAGATGAGAACTTTGTTCGCATTAAAATTGCCAACACATAGTGTTAACCCTAAATGGAACCGTAAGGATTGCTTAACTTCTGATTATTCGGAGCACTTGCCATATGCAATATGTTGTTAGCTGGTCCAGTTAAATGGAAGCTTATGGGAAGTCAATAGATTCCAGCAGAAAATCCTGCAGTGGACTTTCATCAATGGCTAATGTCGACAAAAGGTGTCAACAGTTATTGGCTGCCTCTTGTTCGCCTTTTCTTCGCTTGGCTCAACTAAAACTTTTCTCTCGATTTGATTGGACACATAAGTCGGTGAAACTTACTGTGCGTAACCAACAGACCGTTGGATAATAAAGAATGCATCCCACAACCTATGCATATGCACATTGCAATAACTGTAATAAAAAGGAAGCTAATGGTCACATCTGGAATAAAGGCGGCTTCGAGATAGCTTTCGAATGAGATTCTATCACCATTATGAAAACCTGCCTCTCATGGTGACTGGAGGAATATTGGAGGGGGTGCGGGGTTCATTTTGAGACTTGGGCAAAGGAGAAATGGAAGATGAGAGAGTGCAGTAATATTCCCAGTTTCTACAGTATGTATTTTGCATACACTCCGATTGACAAAATGGCGAAATACCTGCTGGAGTGGCAGCACTTGACTTGCCCGTACTATAGCTGGCTATCCCTCTAGAATAACCCTTCCTAGCGAGTCTACTGGTGCATAAAGTCTTCCCTGGCTGAGACGTGACAGCCTCACATGCCAAAAGTCCATCTTCTTATCCAATTTAGCACAGAGGGAGCTGAAGGGATGGGATATTAAACAGGAGTCCAGTCCCAGTTTTAAGCAAGCGGTGGAGACTTGCTGAGACCTTTTTTGAAATAATGCAATAAGGTTGCAAAAATCTGTTACAACTCTTACCTTGTCAGTCACTTGAGACTATCATTAAAACATGAGCCCACTGAGTTTTGTAATGTAAGAAATGAACTATACCTTGCATACTGATTCAGCAGATTTACTAATTATTACCCTTTTCAAATTCCTAAACTAGAAAGACCACCCTCCCAACAATATTAATATTTTGCTGTTGTTTGCTGTCTCCATAAAAGAATGGATGTTTCACTATTGAGAGCGACAATAAACCCTCCCACAGAGAACAGCATCTTCTCTATTCTCGGATTGTCCTCCCATCTTGCATTAGAACAAACTCGGTATTGTCAGCACGAGCGAGGACAGACCAAAAGACAAAATGTAGGAACGACAACATAATACAGAAGTGGCAGAAACACATCAGTTAAGCTTTCACTACCCGTAAGCACTAAGTTTTTTTCTTTTTCAAATACACCAGGAAAAGAAGGGCCACGACACACAAGCCTGAGGGGTAGTAACATGGAGCAAAAAGTTGTGGTCCCTTAGGTGGCTCATATCTCAAGATCTTGGCAGGATTTCCCACAAATTTAAAGGGAAAGTGCAGTGGAAGTCGTCAGCGTTCATAAAATATTTAATTGTGTTGAAGAAGTTTTGTTTTGTCAAGAAGCTGGCGAACGAATGACTTGCAAACTGTTTGATGTCCACTACCAGCAGGGCCAGGTTTATTATTATATTTTTCTTGCCCCAGACGCAGGGGTCGGCCAGGTCGTTGACTAGTAAAGTCTCAAAATGTGCGTACAGAAGAAGCAGATGTTGAGGGTTATAAGAATAGTTTTGCCTGTTGATTTGTTTAATCTTACTCAATTAAGTGGCTTGTTGGTGCAATCTTGACGAAAGGCCCCAAAAGACTTTTTCTAAGGACAAACTTTTATGATCAGTTGTGTCTTTGTCAATTTCATATTTCCTCCTTGGAGCCGAAATGCACATTACAGACAAGATACAAGCCAAAACAACATTAATGTCCTACTATTTCGTTGGTATAGTATTTGTCATTTAAAGAAGCATTCAGATTACAATAACTTGATATATTATAGAGGCTTAGTACTTCAGAATCAAGACGAACATCAACAGAATATGTATGATTAGTGCATAGGCAAGAGCTAACACAAATTGTTGTGTCATTTGTTTTCCTAAAGTTCTTTGGTTTCTTCCAACAACGTGACTGACTGGCATTGGCAAATTATTATAGGCAAATATGACAGTGATCCATTATTTTGCTATCTTCCTCGTGTCTTGATCTCAAACATGCAAATCGTTCTTTCACACTCTTAAAGTTAAGTGGAGACGATGAGCAAAAAAGCAAGAGATTTGTCCCGTCGTGGTTGAGCGGCTGAACGAGAAAGGCACAATGACAAGGAGGGAATACAAACAAGATGCTTATATTTCCAACATGATGGCCAGCAAGTCATGGTTGTTAGTATTTGTGTCGACCCGCTCCGCGCCGCTTCAACCTAATGGAAATTGGCTGAGCGTAGAGACACGGTGACAAATTAAATGGGCTATCAAAAGCACTGCTTGTGTTAGAAAGAGCACAAGCATTTCCACGCAGAATTAAAATCATTGCACTTAATCTTTAACTCCCTCTTAAACAGAAATTATTGTCAGAAAGCAATTGAGAATGAGCAATGTGGCTGGATTGCAGATTCATTCATTCGCCATTTTATAAGGCATAGCCTTTTAGATATGGATGCACTTTTTTGTCTAGCCAACACTTCGTAAAGATATTCATTTGCGAATTGTCTCACTCTTGCTCACATCATTAAATCTTTTATGTTAAAGGTATTTCCTCATTTGCACCACTAAAATATATTTTAATCAAACTCTGAATTGCATTCCTGCTGCAGTTTCTTTCTCAAAGCCCCCAAGCAGTGGTGTTTCAGTCAGACCGATAATAGCTAATCACTCCAAACAAAATAAATGACTGAGCAGACGCACATTTCCAGCGATTTATATCTCAACTAAGATATGTCTTCATCCGATGGACCACAAAAAAGAAACATGGCTGTCACTCTCAAGCCTCAGGCTATACACACGAGAACGTGGCAGGTAAAGAAGTGGAAGGTATAGACTGCAAATGCGCTAAACGTCAAAGGGTTAAATCGACTGCGATCCAAGCTTGCACATAACTGTGGTCAACGGTTCATGTGGATGTATTGAACCATTTGGTTTTTGCATGTTCGGTTCGGTTCGCTTGTGTACCGTTTCAGGTTTGTTTTATGCCCTCGTAAAATGTATTATTAGTGCGAGCTAAGTGCTCTGAATGGAACTAAAGTCCTTTGGGAGTGTCCAAGCGGAGGCCTTAAATGCAGACATGACTAAAGGTGTTATGACAAATGCAATGAAAAGACGGAACTAGAATGCTTCTCTTTTCACCACACCAATGGAACCTGATTATATTTCTTATACCCTAAGACACAGGTGTCAAAGTGGTGGCCCGGGGGCCAAATCTGGCCCGCTGCATCATTTTCTGCGGCCCGAGAAAGTAACTCATGAGTGCCGACTTTCTGTTTTAGGATCAAATTAAAATGAAGAGTATAGATGTATATTAAATTTCCTGATTTTTCCCCCTTTTAAATCAATAATTGTAATTTTTTAATCCATTTTTTCTGTGTTTTTAGTTCAAAAATCATTTTGTAAAATCTAAAAATATATAAAAAGAGCTAAAAAAAAAAGATTATTTTAGATCTATAAAAACTGAATATTGAGGGCTTTTAATCCAGTTCTTTTAATCCATTTATTAAAAAAATCTAAATATTATATCTAAAATGGTCCGGCCCACACGAAACCGAGTTGACGTTAATGCGGCCCGCGAACCAACCCGAGTCTGAAACCCTTGTAAGAAATTCAGCACTTCAAGCCTTCCAACTAAAATGACAGTTTTTTTAATCACTTCAATAACCACCAATCTTGAGAATTAAATATTGGAGAATAATTCAGTTCTGTACGTAAACTGGCTCCTTGCAAAACACATTGCAGGATCAAATCAACTGAATAAACCAACCCGAAAAAATGAATCTGTTCTGTCAAGAGATATTCTGCCAAAATTGCAAAGTTTGCTCAAGTACCAGAGTTCTACTCGTTATAAAAGGACAAACTAACTTTGCGCCATAAACCCCAGAAGAGAAACGAGCAGTTCTTCTCAATGTGAAGGCAAAAACAGCCACCCTGTCATCTGAATATGCATCAATTTGCTACAACACCCAGTGGACTCATTTTGGAAGATTCCAATAATGAGTTTTGTGCAGTATTAAGCAATCGTATCATGAGTTATTCGGATGCATGTGGAGACGCATGCTGTACATCATCGAATGATTTGGATTTAGTGATGTCTTAAAATATGATTTGATCATGCAGGACCACACTGCCTCACGTTTTACAACCACCTCTGTTGTGACACATAGCATGGCATAAGCTATAAATTTTCCATTTTAACGGAGTAAGAGCGGCTTGATGCGTCTTGTCTTTTTAGTGCTATAGCGCATAGCCGGCTGGACTGATGAAAGAGACAGATTGGTGGGTGGACAGCTGTGAACACTGCAATTGTTTCTCTTCTTTTGCTATTTTTTGGGTTGTATGTCAAAAAAAATGGATCAGATATCAACATAGCCCTCGCCCAGTGTATCTTTTTCTGAACAGTAAATGAAACTGAGGTAGATCGACATTGACAGCTTAGAAATGACCTCTCAAATCAAATTTCAAGAGGCAGCAGAATGCTTATTGGCCCTGAGCCTGTCCTAATCAAGAGCCACCTTCTCCTAAGTAACTGCATTGGATGCAGAATATCTCGTTCTTAACAGAAGATGGAATTAATGAATTGCCCCGCATCAGCTCGCCGCTGCTCCTGAAGGAACGGAATCCATTGAGGGGACTTCAAATGAAGATGTTACGGGCTGTTGTCCACTGACAGCGGCTTTTAGCTTAATCAGAGAGCATAAGCACCATAAAAATGGATTGCAAACAACCTCGCTGGCAATAAATTATTGATGTTGTCTGGACCTGACGTGTAAACAGCACAATAACTTATATGCTCAGCAAAGTGCTGACAGGACTCCTCATCTCGTGGCTAGGTGTCAGTCGGACATGACTTTGTACAAGGCTACTTATTACTGATTTGGATCTTTGGACCAATTTTGACCTTTTCACAATCGAGGTGTGAAAATCAAAGGAAGTCCAATAGATAGTTTTATATAGTATTTGTATAACAGAATGGTTGGCAAGAAAAAGGCAACGCGTCTACTGTTTATTAGCTTGTGAGGCTGTCTGGGTCCTGCTGCATAGATTTCTTACTCTATCAATTCTTAATTATTAGAGAGCCATTCATATGGCAGATTGGAAAATGGACAGTGAAGAGAGCTTGACATTCAATTTGTGCTGAATTGTTCTCACTTGACATCTAACTTGCTGATTGATGAAGAATATTACTGCCTAGAGGAGAGGCAAAGTGGAAGATGAATGAGTCCAATAGAAGAGTTCTCGTCACACCTTCAGAAACATCTCTTTATTCACATTTAGCCTTATTAGTCTGTCGTTGTTTGTGCTAAAAAATTGTGATTGGATCGGGAAAAAAAATCACAACTCCTTCTAATGATATTGAACTACGTGGTCTATACTGTATAATGGCGAAAAATAAAATGCATGACAACCTTTTAGGAGTTAAAGTTAAACTTCAATGTAAAAGACCCAAAAGTGATGCATATTTTTTCTCTATTTTGTGACAAAATCAAGATTCCGTCTGCTACTGGTTTCCCACCTGATGCTTCTTAAATGCAGGTCAGAATATAATGGTGAAATAAATGACTCCTGTTAGCAGCGTGGGTTCTCCTTACCAGTGCTCGCCCTCGTCTACACGCTCAACCCCCTGAAGAGAACTAATTTTGTCTCACTGACTGTCCACGCTAATTATGGTGATTGCAATGCTGAAAGATTCAGAAGGTGTGTCTCATTATCCTCAACCGAACATTTTTTGTCAACAAAAACGCGCCACAGGATTAATACCTCGCTCGGTTCTGGTGACAAATAAGCCGATTTCAGACAAAATATATCTCAACATGACCGGGTGATGTGACCCGCAATTTCAGACATAGGGAAATGTAGAGGT
Organism: Stigmatopora argus; assembly: GCF_051989625.1. Lineage (NCBI taxonomy): Eukaryota > Metazoa > Chordata > Actinopteri > Syngnathiformes > Syngnathidae > Stigmatopora > Stigmatopora argus. Next base: position 7,720,243 of record NC_135395.1, on the reverse strand, counting down.
AATTTGCTGTAGAGGCAAATGTAGCAGACCACAGGAAAAAAACTCTGATCATTCTTTGTCAAATGTCATTTGCTGGAGACTTTTGTTTTTTTTTCGTAAAAGAAATATAAAGGCAATGACATTTATATAGTATAGCGATACTCAGAAGGTTGACTTGTGCAGTCATCCTGCTAAATGCAAGTCAGCGTAACAAAGTGTAAGGTGCTCTTTGGGGCTGATTGATGGAAGAGAATTGACAAGCAAGTACACGTTCTGTGATTTAGCTTGGCTCTCTATTCGCCTGAATAAAATCTAGCCTTCAGACATTTTTAGGCATTAATTGTATTTTATAGGTAACAGCATTCTGTTAGCCTCTCTCGGGATACGTATCCATATCTACAAAGTTTCTATTGAGTTGTAATCCTCTGTATGGAATTCATACATGTATTGTGAAGCACTGACAACACATTAGTATTCATAATTCAGCTGCAGTCTCTTTCTGTTATTGTTTGTTTTCGGGTTTTCTCACCTTAGCAGATAAAAACATACAGCAGCATATAACTTAATTGTCCAATCTAAACCAAAACTTTTCTTCCCCCATGACATGATCATCCCGACATCATACATCTTATGTGTCTCTCCACTGCTGCTTATTTGTCAACATTTACACGCTGGCGAGCTGCATGTATTGGTGTAAATATCCCATCTTGCAATATGGACACATGCGGCTTACATTCAAGCCTAAATGTCAACAAAAGCATTATTTCTTGTAAAACTAAAAATCAGTATGGCATCATCTTTCTGTATGGATTTCAGTAATGGTTTGATTATATTTTTCAATTGCACAACTGTTTCTGAGTGACTCTTTCACAATGTGTGTTACACCTCAATGGCTTGAACTGCTCCTATTGAAGCCATACATGCATTTTCCAGACTGTCAGCCCCTCATCTTGTCCCGTCACTTTCCTTTTTTAACGTTCTCCCTCATATTTTTTATTGCAATTCACACCCACTTGAGTCTACCCTTCTTCACTCCTTGTTTGTCTGTCCAACTGCAGTTATACAAGTTCAAGTCATGTCATTAACTCCAAGTGCTTTTTCGGGTGGAGCTTCTATGTTTGGATAGCTGATCAAATCCTTGCTTTTAATCTCCAGTTTAATGTTCTAGTAAAAAAAGAAAAAAATCCATGTTCAGTGCTAATCATCTTTTGAATAACTAGTGAAATCCATGTTCTGTGATATTCATCTTTTAAATAGCTAGTGCTATCAGATCTGCGTTAAAAAATGTAAAAAAAAATACTTGACAATTCATGTTGAATATATTTAAAAATTTGTAATTTTTGTTATTTTATTTTCACTAGTTCGTCTGATTCATCTACTGACAGACGTTTGAAAAACGAACGTATTCCATGATTATCCCTGACAATATATGATTTAGAATATTATATTTAGTTTTCACCTAAAAAATCTTTGAATATCGTGAAGTCACCGTTGAATATCTTACAAGCCAGCAAATTTTAAAAGAATTCCGATGAACAAAGAAATACCACTAAAAGATTTTAAGCGCACTCCATCCTTATTATATATTTAGAGTGCCAAGACTTTCATTACAATATGGCCAGAGGCAAACAGCAAGGTGCCAAATAGCTTTCTTATTTTATGTCCTTCAAGCAAATGCACAATAGGGTTCACTTTTTCCCCCTCCATGCTGCCTTCTATTTTATCACTAAGAATACATAATTTATCAATGCATCGGCTTGTTATCTCTAAGGAATCTTTTCCGTGATGAATTACACACCCTTTGACTACACGCGCACAAAATTGGTGGCTTTCATTGACCTTGTAAGAACAGGCAATAGTATTGTTTTGTTATTTGTTCAAGCTAGTAAGAAAGCACAAACAAATCCGACTGTTTAAACTAAATTAGGCTGCGTAAAAATGTGTCAGGAAGCCATTTTTCAAGAGTGAATTGAGGTTGGAGCTCTGTGATGACTTCCTGGGCCTTGACCCAAATGGCATGACCGGGACGCACTCACTTATGCACAAACGTCTGAGGTCCAATTCAGTGTGAGGTGGCCAAAATCCGAAACCTTGATGGTCTGATCTGAGCTTGTCATGGCTGGGACCTCAGACAGCTTTTTCAACTTGTTAGGTCTTCTGGCCGTTTCCTTCTGAGATTCCTGTTGGGTCACCCACTCACTTTTTAACGCTAGGTCAAATATTATGAGTTTTATTTGTCTAAAATCCCATTTGTTGAAAACAAGAGCACATCTCCCGGATTGGGAATTTGTTCTGCTGAAAACCGTTTCAGGTTTGAGCTGTGAGAAAAAAATACAACGGTTTGAGCTAACCGACCATTGGCTGTACTGTCGTTAAACAACTTTTTTCTATGTACGTATTTTCACAACTATAAGGCGCACTTAAAAGCCTTAAATTTTCTTCATAATAGACAGGATGCCTTATAATGCAGTGTGCTTTATATATGGAAAAAAATAAAATGTGTCATTCATTGAGGGTGCGCCTTATAATGCGGTGCGCCTTATAGTCGTGAAAATACGGTAGGCTTGCTATTCTACCATGCCACAAAAAAAGTTCATTGCAGGATTGCAGTCATAAAAAGCAAAATATATTGAGTTAATTTGCCACTCTATATTACAGAGCATGCCCTTTCCCCAAAGTTTGCTTTCAATGAACGGGTAAATTGCTCCGGTGAGAGATCTACTATGGCTTCAAGTTCAGCAATCACAACTTGGCCTGAATACCCTGGAAGCCATGCCACCATGAGCCAGGTCCAAGCAACTCTATTTGAATGACTACAGTCACGTCTCCCTTAAGAGATGACTCGAATGAGCCTGTTAGCCTTTCAACGAGATGTAAAGAGAAACAGGACATGTCAACCAGGGATAGATCAACAAAGGAGGGGAAAAAAAACAAGGAGCATTTGTTCTGCCTCAGGGAGTTGTACTCGCTAGTTTTACCAGCGCTCTTGTGCAATGATTTGACAGGCAATGCTGATCTCCAAGAGGCTTTAACTTTTAATGAATGAAAGGCAACTTCACATAGTTTTATGTCAAATTTGCCCATGACTTTGGAACTTGCCTGTGGCCTCTCAACACACACACAGTCAAAAATTCAGTGTTGCATCACAAACACAGTGTTTACAAAAGACACACAGCAGAGAGTGTCAATGATACAAAGTTAAACGACAACACAGTTTCCTCGTTTCCATCTGTTTTTTTGATACTGTGCCACTACCAGTGTGATAACAACAAACCACTGAATAAAAACAATTCATGTTTCAGATTCACAGCAACCACTAAAACTCATATGAGGTTTCTTTTTTTTTGGCAAGAGTCACCGAAAGAAAGAAGGCTGCTCAGCTGGCTGCTCTCCCAACCACATTCTCTTTTAATGCTTCAAGATCACTTGAAGTGCTGTCACTCTTCTGTGAGGAGATTTGAGAAAAATCAAAAATATGCAACCCACATATTTATTCTGCCACTGCATACAAATACACCACCAAAGAAACCCTCGTATAAAAGTATTAACTAGTCTAAAATTAGAAATGTACCATGTTGCCACTTTTTTAATTATTTTGATTATTTTTATCATGTATCTTAATCTAAAATGGAAAAAAATATCTGCTACCTCAATTACTTACTTGCAAACAAATCCGTTCACTTCCCAAATGAAGACTTATTTTAAATAAATCATGAGTGCCGACTTTCTGTTTTGGGATCAAATTAAAATGAAGAGTATAGATGTATATTAAATTTCCTGATTTTCCCCCTTTTTAAATCAATAATTGTAATTTTTTAATCCATTTTTCTTTGTTTTTAGTTCAAAAATCATTTAGTAAAATCTAAAAATATATAAGAAAAAGCTCAAATAAACGTTTTTGATTGATAAAAAACTGAATACTCAGGGCTTTAAATCCAGTTCTTTTAATCCATTCATTAAAAAAAATCTAAATATTATATCTAAAATGGTCCGGCTCACGTGAAATCAAGTTGACGTTAAAGCGGCCCACGAACCAACCCGAGTCTGACACCCTTGATCTACATATTCAAAATCAGAATTAAAAAGAACATGAAATATGATCATACTCCGTAAAGCAGCACATTCGGGCAATCCTTCTGATTAGAGATATGATGAGCTCCAAGAATACGCTAAATGTGTCGGGTCACCTTTAAAGGTTGCAGAATAGAAAAAAAACAGGAAAAATCATGGAAAGTCCATTCTTGAAGTCACTTGAACGCTAGGGGAGAGGGGGAAAATCTTTATGTCAAGAGGTGTGGACTGATTGAATTCCTTTGCCTATCAGTGAATGGATCAACTAAGAAAGAGGAACGGATTTGTGCTTGTGATAAACTGCAGCCTCTGCTGAGCTAAGGATTTACTGCGGGACATGTTGATGAAATCCACTCCTCTGGGATAGAGCAGTTTCAACAGCCATGCTTAATCCTGATGCAAAAAAACTCAACTGACAGAGTGGACAAGCCACAATGCCGTTTTAATGTCTATTTTACCATTTCCCCACTTTTGTTTAACAGTAAAATTCTGGCGATATTTTCTCGTAAATGTACGGTTGTTTTTTAACAGCCTGCGGACAGCAATTGCAAAACACGTAGCAACATTGAGGCTTTACCGAAGGCCAACGGAGGGCCACAGATTACCATTTAGTCAAAGTACGTAAACACTGTTGTTACCATTAAAAGCCAATTAGTAAAACAATAAAGCAATCCTCAATGAACATAAAAGGACGCAATAAGCAGCACCAATAAAGCTTGGGTAAGAATGCAGTTAAATCTTGGCACAGAAAGAACCAAAAGACAACAATTGATGAATAATCAGTTATATTAATAAATAGTAATTATTTTAATATCTAGTTATAGTGGTCTAAAAATTGCTTTTTACACAATTGTATTCGTAACCGGCACCAAATATGCGATGTAATCAGGTAGAATTTATGTGGAAAAATATTAGTTTGTGGCTGGCTCAGTGTTTAGTGCACATGTGTCAAAGTGGTGGCCCGGGGGCCAAATCTGGCCCACCGCATCATTTTGTGTGGCCCGGGAAAGTAAATCATGAGTGGCTTGTGACTTTCTGTTTTAGGATCAAATTAAAATGAAGAGTATAGATGTATATTAAATTTCCTGATTTTCCCCCTTTTAAATCAATAATTGTAATTTTTTTAATCATTTTTTTTCTGTTTTTAGTTCAAAAATCATTTTGTAAAATCTAAAAATATATTTAAAAAAGCTAAAATAAACAGTGTTTTACGTCTATAAAAAAACACAATATTCAGGGCTTTTAATCCAGTTCTTTTTTATCCATTTATTTAAAAAAAAAAATCTAAATATTATATCTAAAATGGTCTGGCCCACGTGAAATCAAGTTGACGTTAAAGCCGACCGCGAACCAAAACGAGTCTGACACCCTTGGTTTAGTGATTGGTAGATCATATTCATAACTGTGATATATTTTGGCCTCATCACACCGCAATAGTTTTGGGACTTTCAATTTGGGATGGTGATTACATGTACAACACAAACCTTTTGGAGTGCAAGACCCAAATTAGAAATAGTAAGAGGAAACAAATGCAGGTCATTTACCGGCTTCACGTATGTTTTTTATTAGTTTTTGTCACGTTCACGCCCATTAACATATTTATATTTAACTGATTTAGTTGAATTTTATTTGGCATGACAAACAGGAGTCATGAAATGAAGCTTTCCATTAGTAGAGCTGATGAAAAGCATGTCGTGGGAAACCTATCGGCACAAGCGTGTCTATTGCAACCTCTAACTCAACTGTTTATTGGGTCCATTTATTCCCCCATTGCCTTTGCTGATGGTATTGAGCAGTAACTGTCCTGGATTTATAACAGCGGTCCTATACTACATTTCTGTCCTTTGCTTATACAGTATATCCACACAAAGAAGAAAAAGATTAATAGTGCGCTATTATTTTTTTTATCCGTTTTTTATATGTGTAAGCTTTTGAATTGTTTGGCGACAGGACTCATAAAGATATAGAACTCTAAAGGGACAATTTACAATGCTTAATGATGATACTGCTAAGTTATTACTTGCACATTTTAAAATTTTATCGTGACAATATGTCTAAATAATAGCCCCATCAGTGTTCCTATTTCATACAACATCACCGGTTAAATTGCTTTACATATTCAAACTACTCGATGTATTTCCTCATCGAACCACGTGGGAATATGCCTAGTTTCTTACTTGGAATAGGATACGGTGGCGTATGTGGAGCGGACTTTTAATTAGGCTTGTTGTTGATTGTCAATGGTGAAAATGCCACACATTATGTCCTGTAAAGTATCATTATGTCCAATTACCGTTGAGGTAATTGTGGAACACACAAACAAACATGGATGACCACTATCCTCGTGACATTTAGAAACATCTCCCAGAAAAAAAAGGATAAAATTGCTTTGAAATTAAATTGGCATATAATTTTACAGTGTCCCTTTTAGTCTGGCACATTCATTGGATTTATGATGTCTCAAACGCATTGTCATTCAGAAAGCCACAAATAACTCTCTTAGCCTCTGCCAGATGGTTACTGTGTTCCAAGACTGCTTGTTTATTTATGACCGACATGTGAGCAGTGCAAAAAAAAAGTCTTGTCACTTCTGGGCATTGTTTAATCATATTCTTTTATGATTTAAGTCTTGAAGTCTTAAGAGGACTGCATCTAAATCAGATTTTCAGGTCCTGCTCTATATTTGTGTTTGTTAGATTAAAAAATGGCCATAGAATAACAATTGGGGAGCTAAGATAGAAAAGATACATATAATAAAATCTTAAAATTGAATTGCTTTAGATGTCTAGACAATGAATAATGTGTTATTGGATGGTAGCTGGTGGCTGAGCAGAAAGCTGGATTTAGTCTCTAATACAAGCTTTTTCATTGGCTCCCAACTTTGTTTCTCCAAATAAACAGATGTGGGTAGTAATCAATTGCTCTACTTGAGTAAAATGTACTTCTATAAATAGTACTTACTGTGCTCGACCCAGGAACCTGACTGGCTTTCTAACCATCAGCAAAATGGGATTAAAACTGCATTATTTGTGCTTTTCTTTGGTTAATATCACCATATTTTGCCATTTAATATATTCCGGGTATATTAAATTATTTTTGCTTTTTTTTGAGCCTCCTGTTTGTGCGCCATTTAATATACCCCTGCCGTTTAATATACCCGGGTATATTAAACGGCAACTCAGCTTTTTTGGCAAGATTTGTATGGTGTTTACGGGGGCATAATTAGAGATACTTAAGTTCATTAAAATTCCAAGTCAGACTTAATTCAGCAGTAAGTAGTTTTAGTCTGCAAAACGTTGATGCACCTCGTCATGGCATAAATATTGCGTAGTGGATCGTACCTTCCCGTTTGTGCGCCATTTAATATACCCCTGCCGTTTAATATACCCGGGTATATTAAATGGGGGTATATTAAACCACAAAATACGGTACAAAGAAAATGACTGTGTGTTATGGCTCAGTTAAGTGCAATCCGTCTAATTACTAGTGATAATGCAACTTTAAATACATGTTACTTTTACATATAATTCAAAGCACATGAATTGTGTCTCGGTTAGTATGGTTCAACCAGAGGACAATTCTTAGATAGATTATTTAGTAATGGTATACCCTCCATATGTAACATAAAACAATATGGGACTCTAGAAACTAAAGGATGGAATACTTCTATCAACACTTGTGTGTGAAAACATTAGTCTGTCTTCCTCGCGACTACAAAATAAAGTTGCAATAACCTCTCTGGTGGCAGATCGCTTGTTTCTCCAGACTATCTCTGCAGGCTTTGAGAAGGATGGAACATCTGCATTGCCTGAAACTCCTCCAAAGAACTGAAAGGCTGTCTCAGGGCAATAGCGTATCAGAAAGAACAATCGGAGGCTCGGGCTTTCTTTGTTACCAGATCGTTGCACAATGTGCACTCTTGCCTCTAAGCTCGTATGAATCCATGTCACACACAGTCAGACATGCTATCCCTAAAGCCCTAATTGGGACATGGGGAAATTAATTTTAGAAGAATGACCTGCCAAGAATTTGCAGTGGCGACAAAATGACAATAATCCTCATTACTTGTTAAGTAACATTCTCTTCTTTGGTATCGCGGAGGCTTCCTCGCAATGAACCCTTTTCCTTTTAATATCACCGATCTATTATTTAATTGCTATCATTTATTCCGATTGAATAACTCTGCAAGATTCCCTCTTCATCATTACACTTTCGATGAGTCTCCATTGCCAATTCCGTCTTATCGGTGAATAGATGATAAAGGCGACGAGATGCACATGACTGCTGTTCAGTACACCAAAAATAGTCCTTCATGTTTATGCGTCATCAAAGAATATCTGTAAAAAAAATCCAGCCCAACGCAAGATTCTCACTTGTTTCCCTCCGGGTCTAGCATACTTAAACAATACTGCTGGCGGATAATGAGTCATTACATTGTAATTTCCGCCTGCCATAATTTCATTGTCAGGAAGCTCGCTTGGTGTTTGTGGGGACTTGATTCATGATCGCCTCCGTCTAACATCAGGCAGTCTCTGCTCTTCTTTCGCCTTTATCTGACAGCATAAAAAAACGGCGTAAAAATCCAACGGAGAAGCATTAAAAATAAATCAACCACAGCAGATTTTAGAGGATTTCCCAGTACTCCTTTCTTTCCTTTTCTCATTTTCCTCCGTGCCATTCATCCCAGCAGAGACTTAACCATAAGACATATTATTTATACAATACACGCAGACAACAGAGCCTTTTCCTAAAGCTGTGCAGGACTCCCTGTCATCAAATTAACAGGAGCATGAGACAGTGAACTAAAAAACGCTGGCTGCCAAGGACTATCACAGTCACTGGCTGCAAATGTACTAGGCGCTGTCATGCAAATAATCAGACGGTCCGCTCCAGGGAATGCTGGGTAATGTCGACGGGGAGTCCGTATGGAAGGTGCTCAATTGGTGATTGGACGCCTCCCGTTTGTCCCTCGTCCACGGCAGATCAACGACAGGCCTGATCTTATCGCACAGAGGCATTTTAGTGATTTAATTGGAGTTTACAATAACTCTAGATCTTTTACAAATGTAAGAATCAGACCAAAAATCACCCGTGTATGTTATATGATATGATAGGAAGTTTGCTTTTTTTTCGAGTAATGAAAAAGAAACTGTGTCTTTGCTTTAGTGATACCACCTACGTCCATTTTTTTTGTATTTCAAAGACTGCAGAAATACATTTTAAATTCCATCAGCAGTGCCTCCCTTTGGCTTTTTATCTTCTCCCTTGCTTTTATGGATTTTAAAAAGCACGAAGTTGGCTGGATTTGTCAGTAATGTTTAATAAGTCATTTATGGCCTCACTTTTCTTCCATCTTATTTCTGACTTTATATTTTACATAGCCAAGTACAAAGCTGGACGCATATGTATTTCACTTTCTCATCTATTCAACAATAAATACATCTTTGTGAACTCATTGTGTCTCGGAACCCGTGCTCTTCTCAGAGCTATTTCAAGGGGTCTTTAGAAAAAGACAAAAACAAGAAAGAAACCAAAAATAAAAACATAATCTTTGTCCCCCTCTGTCCCGGCACCCTAGCTTGCGCCTCATTATAGCTGACACTTGACAGAATGTTGGTGCTTGTGTGGGTCTTATGAGGCTTCTGGGCATGTGTGGCATGGAACAGTGGTGGCGGCGGTCTCACTTCCCTGCCTTAAAATTGCTGGCTTCTTTGAGTATCTTGGCATCTGGGTCCTTTGGTGTGGCTTGTTTCCCCTCGGCTGCAAGTCCCACCGGGTGAGCACTCTGGCTCAGCTCCTCTTGCTGATGGCAAGTGGTGAACTGCTCGTTGCCTCTGTATTACTTTTGGAGGCCGCATGACAAGCGTGTTTTAAAAACTAGTTGATGGAATGGAATGGATAGCTTTGTCATTGTCATTGTATATCGAAATGCCTTCAAGGTACAGCTCGAATGAGAGTTATCACATTTTATACTACATTGGGGGATATAGGGCAGGCTGCCTGCCAACTCGTCATTGCGGGCCCTCCGGAAGCAGTTTAAAATGTGTAAAGACAATGTGGAGGGGGCGTTGAAAAACCCGTAAACACAAATTTGCATTATGGGACTTCTATTGGGATCTAAAAGTTTGTGCCTTTAAAGCATAGTGAATATTATAATAACACATAGCGTATTTTGCCATTTAATATACCCGGGTATATTAAATGATTTTTGCTTTTTTGAGCCTCCCGCTTGTGCGCCATTTAATATACCCCTGCCGTTTAATATACCCGGGTATATTAAATGGCAACTCAGATTTTTGGGCAAGATTTGTTCATGGGGGCATCATTATAGGAACTTAAGTTCATTAAAATTTCAAGTCAGACTTTATTCAGCAGTAAGTAGTTTTAACCTGAGCAGTAAGTAGTTTTAGTCTGCAAAATGTTGATGCACCCCGTCATGGCTTAAAATTAAAGAGTGCCTTCCCGTTTGTGCGCCATTTAATATACCTCTGCCGTTTAATATACCCGGGTATATTAAATGGGGGGTATATTAAACAGGAAAATATGGTAAATTCTCAAACGTGATTTTTTTTCCATCATTAAAAATGCAATCAGATCAACCGTTCTGCATGTCCAAGCAGACAATTATGACAGTTTTATTTTTTTAAATTGATTACGATCGCTTAATATATATTTTTAGGAGGAGCCAAAATCATCCTTGCCCCATTCCTATCATCCACCTTTTTCCTCAAGCTCTACCTTTCTTCCCTGTCTTAAATGTAAGAACATCACATCTGCGGCAATGAAAGTTATGCAGGACAACGCATTTTATGGAGGAATTAATTTCTAAAGCTTTGTGAAAAGTATTGAGCAATAAACTATTGCCCTCTGTTGGGCACTAGCGCCATCTGCATTGGTCCCTCCGTAGCGAGGAGAGTTTATCGGCTGAGACACACTCTGAATGTTCTTTGTCAACCTGAAGGGCAATATTTGAGCTGCCTGGATCAGAGGAGGGGGAGAAAAGTCAAGCGTAAGCATTAACTGTGCATATTTGGTGGATTTTCTGTTGAAAGCATCTAATGTTGCAAGGACTCCACACCTTCCGCCTATTTAATGTAGTTTAGGTGGATAATTGGATAACACAGGTTTATCCTCAGCAAGCACTTTGTATGAGCAATCCAATTTCACATCCTCCTGAAGGGAAACCATTATTCTTAACCAGGGTTTGATACTCCCGTCACCCTTGTGCAGAAACGCGACACGGGGTTCTCCTCAAATCCGATCAGCTTTTAACCTTGTTACCAGCCAATCTGTATTATTGTGCTATAATTCCATATTTTGCCCCCTCCTCGCCCTGGCACCAACATGTGAAAAGATAGTGTATTTTTGGGACGTTTTGTTGACGACAAAAGCGCTGTGGTCTGTTTGTTTTCTATCTATGGACGATGTTTAATCTCACTGTTCAAACTAACATCTTGGGAGACACTTTAATCTTTATTGATTGGCTTCGGAAAAGCAAAACTGTAAGCATAGTGCCATTAAAAGAACCATTCTACAGATATAAAATGATGTAAGTACTATAGCTTACATTGAATTCCTGATGGAACAACATCATTTTTTTTTTTTTTTTAAATTGCAATCTTATTCCTATAATATACACCGTATTAAATATGTGAGGTATTCCCATGAACAGATAAATGATAGCCAATAGCAGCCTAGAAATCTTTTGAGCTAAAATATTTATCTCCTGACATCGAACGGTAAATGGCAATTTCTTCACTGAGGGTTTTTTAATGTTAGTTACTTTTTTACGGAATTTATAAATGGTTGAATGAGCCTTACTGAGTGCTGCTTTCCAATCCAATTATATGTTGTTACATTCATTTACCACTTCAACAATTTTTCACCGAGTCCCATGCAAATAAATCAGTTACACATTTAATTTATCAAATTTTGCTGGCTGGTTTCATGTATTTGAATTGAAGATGAAATGCTTTCCGTCTAAATGTAGGCAAGGAGGAACTTTGCTGGTTGAGAAAACATTTTTGAAATGCCAACAAATGGGGCAACAGTAGTTAGTAAAGGCAAAATTGTGTCCATGTCATTAGACAGGCTTAATGAAAACTTAGTCTATTAAATCTGTAATAGAGGAAATTTGTTTTTAGGTTTTTTTTCACCCCAGAAAATCAGTTTCTCTTACTCTGAAAAACGACATTTCTTGATGTAACCTGGTCAGGGAGAGGTTTTACCCTGTGAACTTTTTTTCTGTCTCCACTCTCGAAAAAAAATCAGTTATTTGTGTTTAAACTTGGCAAATAAGTCGCTGCAATGTTGAAAAAAAAAATACAATACTTGTCCTCAGAACTGCAAAGTGTCGTTAGAACCAATCATCCATGTTAAGAACATGGTCTTAATAATAAAAAGTAAAAAAAGACAGTTGAGTTGAACCAAACACCGATCATAAATCTTCCATGAACATTTTCTGACAATATTACTCTCTCACACCAACACATGCACGTACAGTATACATCATATGAGCGAGGTTCCATATTAAAACTGCAAAGGAAGAATCTGTTCTAGGTTTGGTTCATAAACCCTCAGGCATCTTGTCTTGGTGACTCTCCGGGATCACAATTCGGGCAAACTCGACAATTCCATAAGCAACAAGGCATTACCATACTAAAAAACAATGACTACCATTCCAAAGAAGGCGTAACAAAGCTCAGCGTGGTTCAAGAAAGATTGGAGACGTGTGCTCCTCTGAGAATTAAATATTTGCTGCAAAGCCTTTTATATTTAGACTCACATCTCCCTGTGGGGGTTGTAAACATGTAATACTTTGTTTCTCTATACCTGGGACTAAATAACTCTCTGTCAAGTACAAGAACTCTGCACTTGAGCAGAATAAATCTGCTATCTAATTGTATATATTTTCAAAAAGATTCCCTTCCCCCGTTTAGGCGAAGGAACGGCCCCCGAGGAAGTCGCTCTGCCGAATAGTCGTGAAATGTTTGGAAAATTAAGGTATTAAAAAGAACAAAGCGCCGTCATTTGTTCATTGTCCTGAATGTGCGGCACAAGCAAATAGCGGCACGTTTGGCTCACTCAGCACCGTCTGGTTTAAAGAGGGTGTTTTTTGATGTAAAATTATAAATCTCCCTTCCGGTTTTTTTTTCCTACACCGCAAAGGTGAGAGATTTTGCTGAGTAGCTGGCTTGTTGCCCTCCATAAAACTTTATGGATAGGTGACACATGCATCGGAAGGACACATTAACCTGCGGTGCATATTGCAATAAAAAAATGAATAGAGCAATTTTCTCTTGTTGCCATTTGCTCGCAGAGGAAGTGAAAAAAACATTTGCCACAATGCAAATATAGTTATGTTTTGAGAGTTGAGTTGAGTGACCTACTTACAAGTATTTCAATCTGCAAGTCACTATTTATTGTTCTTTATTTATTTATTTTACTTTTTTGGGGGCTTTGACTTGGCAATTTAGAGTGTCCAATCAGCCGACCATGCATGTTTTTGGAATGTGGGAGGAAACTGGAGTACCCGGAGGAAACCTACACAGGCCCAGGGAGAACATGCAAACTCCACACAGGTGCACCGACCTGGATTTGAATCCAGGACCCCATGGCTGTGAGGCCGACGTGCTAACCACTCAAGCCGGTGGGCCGCCACCCTAAATAATAAATCTGCAAAAAAAACTACTTGACATATCCTTATCAGTTTGACTTGAAATGCACTAACTCATGGGTGGGTAAGGTATTCCACAAAGGGCCGTGGGGGGTGTAGGCTTTTTGTCCAAGCTCTACAAATGTCCAAATATTGAAGGTTGCAAATGCAATCAGTGGAATACAGGCAGGTGCATCTTGTTTCAGCCCAACCCCGACTCGTTAAAGTTTCTGTGCTGGGATAGTTGGAAGAAAAACCTCCCCCCACAGCAGCCCCAACCATGTACACGGAACCAATAACATCAGCTATAGTAATATTTTTTTTGGCTAAAAACAGTGCAGCAACACATGTAGACAGGCAATATTACAATAGTCAATCATTAAGTTAATCCAAAAACACATTTCAAGGTTCAACTTGATTTTTTTTGCCAGTGGCTGATATTCCTTCATTATCTGACTAGAAATGCACTAACAGTTAGTGTGGGTGGGGCAAGGTATTCAACAAAGGGCCGTGGGGGGTACTGGCTTTTTTCCAAGCTCTAAAAAGGAAACCTTTCCACAAATATTGAAGGTTGCAAGTGCAATCAGTGGATTACAGACAGGTGCCTCTTGTTTCAGCCCAACCCCCGCTGGTTAAACTTTCTGTGCTGGATCAGTTGGAAGAAAAATCTCCCCCCACAGCGGCCCCAACTTAATAGCATATAGAGGGAACCGATACCATCAGCCATAGTAATACATTGTTTTGCCTAAAAACAGTGCAGCAACACATGTAGACAGACAATATTACAATAGTCAATCATTAAGTTAACCCAAAAACACATTAAAAGGTTCAACTTGATTTTTTTTGCCAGTGGCTGATATTCCTTTATTTTCTGAGCCGCTTTATCTTTAATGTTTTTTGGGGAATGTGGGAGTAAACCAGAGTACCTAGAAAAAACCCACACAGGCCCGGGGAAAACATGCAAACCCCACAAAGGTGGACCAACCTGGATTTGAACCCAAGACCCCTGAAGCCTTGAAGTGTCTTTTTAAAACAAAGTTGGACTGCAATGCTGAGGAACTTAAAATGAAATGAAATGTTTATACAGAAAACTGAGGCATCTTCAACTTTATGAATCCATAATTTATTTTCTTACTTGACCTAATCTTTTGGCACCCTCAGATAGAGTTGCCTAGCAGAATGTGGAATTAGTTTATCGGACCATTGCTGACCTTATAACACCACACGCTACTTTAGTATTTCAGCAAACTAAAATAAAAAAAATAAAATAAAAAATCTGCTTCCCAATGTAAACATAATACTCTTGTCTCGAATTATCATTTCGCATGTATAATATCAAAGTTCATACCAAAATGTCACTAACAATATAGCAAGTCATTTAAACATCATTTTTTTCACAGTGCGGAGAATTGCTATTGTTAAATATTCCCTTCGCTTTATAGATATTCATCCATTATTTCTTATACAGTCAGTGTGATTGTGTCACGCCATCTATTACAGGGATTCCTCACCCGAACATATTTCATGCACATTCTGCTCCAATTAATATCCTGCAAAGCTGCCGTCGTTCTCATATCTGATGAAAACTTGGGATGGTTACCAATTAGTCTGCTGTTAATTATCTCCTTCTCCGTTTGATCTGCACGATGACTGCTCCGTCAGGCGCTCTCATTTATTCATCTCTCCCGCTCGGGAAGATGGACTTTTCCGGAGATGGCGCAGATTGATGTGCATTAAAAATGGCTTCAGAAGCAAGCTGGCGTCATGCCAGGGTTGGTACGTGGTCGTTGCATTTTCCGTACACCTTCTTGCATCTGCGCTTCCCTGCTGTGTTAGAAATTCACATCATCAGAGGATCGTTTAAACTTTTATGCTTTGGATTTTGTTGCCATGAAAGCAAATACACGACTGTCATCGTTTCTGTCAATTAGCGACCTGGGGGGAAAAATGAGAAGGTTGGGATGTTCAAGATTGTTTAACCATCACATTCAGTTCTACTGTCCTATTTTCAATAATATGATGGCATCACATGGTTCCAGGATTCTCCTGTTTCGATTATGCGTTACTACAATTTAATCAAACAGGCAAATTGCAGCATAGCTTGTTAAATACATTGATGCATTCATCCATATTTCAGAATCACAGGGTGCTGGAGACTTTGGGTTTAAGTCGCCTGACACCCTTAACTGGTTGCCAGTCAGCCATAGAGCTCAGCTTCATGATACCATATGTTCATTCATTCATTTTCTGAACTGCTCTACCCTCTCTAGGGCCGAAGGGGGTGGTGGGGCCTATCCCAGCTGCCTTCGGGCATGAGGTCGGGGGTCACCGTGAATTGGTGTCCAGCCAATCACAGGGCACATGGAGACAAACAACCATTCATGCTCACATTCATACCTAGGGGCAATTTAGAGTGTCCAATCAGCCTACCATGCATGTCTTTGGAATGTGGGGGGTAACCAGTGTGCCCGGAGAAAACCCATACAGGCCCTGGGAGAACATACAAACTCCACACAGGTGGACCGACCTAGATTTGAACCCAGGACCCTCACTGTGAGGCCAACAGGCTAACCACTCAGCCGCCGATAGCATATATAAGACATGCAATCCATTCTATAGTTATGTTGAAAGAGTGATCCCATTGGACCAGGATGCTCATAAGAGAGCATTTATTCCAGTAAAAGCATGTCTATTTTATTGAAGTTTCATCTTCACAATGATGGAGCTTCACAGTTTTGCCTTGGTTACCACTTGACCAGGCCCGATTTGTCATGAGTCCCAACGCTTGAGACATGGGATGACCCCTTAATTATCATTTCCTCCTTTCTCAGTGTCCTGAATTGTACAACTCCGCCTCTCTCTAGCTCTTTTTGTCACTGTGGAATTACTTTGGTGCAAATCCAACTTGGATGATGCACTGCACTTTTCTATAGATGCAGGGTGAAAAGGCCTTTAAAGAGTGGCAATCTTTGTCGCTAGCTTAAACCTTTTTTTTTTGGCGTATCACTTGTAAAAAAAGTTATTTCTAGCTCAAGATATTTTTTTCAAATTTTGCAAAGGTCAATGGTGTGTTATGATATGCATTCCCAGAATTGTATTTGTACAAATAGTTCATAGAACGTAGATGTAAACTTCCAACAACATGGAATTCATTTCACATTTATTCATCCTACTGTAAAAAGGTTATATGCAAATTAGTTTTTTTTAATTGGAAATATTGTCTCATTAAACAATGAAAAAAAACTCAACTCATTGTTACAACGACATTAATCCACACATCTTTGTGTTTCCCTATTCTGGAGCAATTAATGTTGTTTTTATGAAGAACGGCTACTATTGATCTGATAAATGATTTGGCAACTGCGTGACAAATATCAAATCTCATTGTTAGTCCCTCAGTAATTTCCTTTATTTACTTTTTTGTTTTAAAGCACAGGCCTTTTTCCTGACAACATAGGGCTAACTAACACATGCCAACTTTTAGTGAGCATTATTGTATTGCCTAGTTACCCTCATCATTTGGCAAATTGGTACCCGTCATCATCGTTAATGTTTGGTCTCGACGAAACAGACCCCGCATGCATTCTCCTGGGACAGCACTAATTACATGTTCAGCATCTGCGGCATGACATTCTGGGCTTTTATGCCTCTGTCACTTCCCGTTCTCTCAAATGAATTGGATATATCCCAAGTACAACCTTATAGCCTCAATTCTCTTTGAAAAAAAAAAAACAGAAAAGAAAGAAAACAGGTCACAGTCACTTTACTTGATGTGTACCGAGTCGGATTATTTGGTACTAGTTACAACGTGCAGCAAAAGTGTGTTGAAATTATATAGATATCCCATTTCCCACCAGGCAGACGCTGGCCTTTTGCTACCTTGGATGGAGAATATGACAAAAAAGATTATCGCTTTTGTATTGTCTCAACAGTAGTTGCAATAGATTTCTTTGAGAAAGTTATAAGCCCAATGTTTTTGCGGATGTGCAGCATTTTTAGTATTATTATTTTTTAATTGGAGCTCCGGTTGTAAGCACCTGACAGGTCTGAGATCAAGGATTTAATCCCTGGTGGGTTTTGAGCTTTCTGTGTGGAGTTTGCATCTCCCTGGGATTTTTCCAGGTACTCCGGTAAATTCAACCCCCCCCCCCCAAAAAAAATGCATCCTGAGCTGGTTGAAGGCTTTAAATCACGTGTCAAAGTAGCGGCCCGGGGGCCAAATCTGGCCCGCCGCATCTTTTTGTGTGGCCCGGGAAAGTAAATCATGAGTGCCGACTTTCTGTTTTTGGATCAAATTCAAATTAAGAGTATAGATGCATGTTAAATTTCCTGATCTTCCCCCTTTTAAATCAATAATTGTATTTTTTTAATCATTTTTTTCTGTGTTTTAGTTCAAAAATCATTTTGTAAAATCTAAAAATATATTTTAAAAAAAGCTAAAATAACCATTGTTTTAGATCTATAAAAAACTAAATATTCAGGTCTTTTAATCCAGTTCTTTTAATCCATTTATTAAAAAAAAAATCTAAATATTATATCTAAAATGGTCCGGCCCAATCGAGTCTGACACCCCTGCTTTAAATGATCGCTAGGTATGGTTGTGAGCGTGATTGGTTGTTCCTCTCACTGCGCCCCTGAAATCGATCGCTATCCGAATCTGGCTCCAGCACCCCCATGACCATTGAGACAATAAATAGCACCGAAAATGAATGAATGTAGCATTCTTCGAGTGCATAATCCTGTAGTTAAACCATTGTTGAGTTGTATAAGCAATCTATCTACAAGACTTTGATCATCTCTGAGATACAATGAGAACGAAAACAGCTCTCTGATTCTTTAAATCTTGAAAAAGTCAACTGTATCCCTAAAAAAAAGGGAAAACAAGAGCCCTGACAACCTCCCAACGCCTAAGGGATACACTGGAATTCATGCTTGGTTTGTTGGATTCACATGTAGACCTTCCAAATTCCCTTGTCTGCGTGTGTCTCTGCCTTCTGTCGAAGGGGCAGTGGATTAGAACCCCCTTTTACATAGACTACACATTTAACAGGTCATTCTTCTGCAGCCCTACATCACTGTCAGTGAGCCGAATATGCCAAATTTATCATGGGCTTTTGAATTTTTCGTGTTTCAGGCGGCTGAAGGTGAAAGTTGATGCCTCCTTCTGAGTGACAGGCTGCTTTACTGGACGGAAATTCCGACTGGACTGTTCCATATTCATGAGCTCCTTTAAATTCTGCCACTGTACACTGTTCTTGAGATATATCGGGGAAGACAGTCTGCATCCTATTCAAATCCCATACAGCTGTCTGAGCTTAACATTGCGGTGTTAAACTCAGTTGTTTCTCGCTTCCAACTCTTTGTTTTTTGCGGCATCAATAGCATGTTTTTGGCAAATTTAGTAGAAGTTAAAACCTTTGTACAGTTTCAGCTACAGATCCCATAGATTTTTTTTATTTTTCATGGCTTTTAGATTTCAAAACTAATACCAGCATTGAAAAATTAATAATTAGAGCGCCATCAATTAAGCATAAAGAGGTCTGAAGCCAGCAACAGTTTAAACATTTTGAAAAACACAAACAAAAAAACTAAGGAAAGTCCACATATGCATGAATATATGAAAGGTCTGAATATATATGTATATGTATTGTGTGTTTCATAATGTTTTTCAGACTTTGGGAGTTCATTCATAATGTTAAAAAAGAAGAGAAGTAAATGCAAAGATACAAAAATAAGGCAAGCAATTTGTACTAGCTAAACACAGACAGAAGATATTTGAACCCACATGTACTTTACCTCTAGATATGAGCGTCAAAGGTGTTTGTGTTGTCGATTAAAAACAAACAAACATAAGAAAATAACTATTTAGTGCAGATATCCTCAAATCCCTAAATAAAGAATGTTATTTTTCTGGTTAATACTAACAAAAGGCAAGGTTCATGGCTTGGGAGGCATGGACGTTTCAACATTTGTCTCAAATCGTCATTCTTTCCACATACAAAATGTAACGTGCAAAAAAAGCACATTCGATTTACTATTATTTTTCTTTCTAAGATGGCAAGGGGGAGCCCTGGCCTCTGACTACATGTCACAACTGCACCGTCAAGGTTATTTCTGTAGTTTTGCGGCCCATGTTGACCCAAGCATTTGTTTGGCATGCTGTTCTGTAGCTTCTGAAGTCGGAAGAGTAATAATCATGGCACAGACCTGTTGTTTGTATTTTTTCATTTTTTATATTGTATTGACTCGCTCCAGAGACCTGAGCCAGTTCCCACGCTGACTTCTGTGGGACTATAATTGCAAATGGGTCCCCCTTTCTCGGAAAAAAAGGCGCATACAGAACCACATCATAAATAAGTTCAATGCATCTTTCTTTGAAAAATGAACGTGGGTCATTTGGAGGACCCTCTTAATGCAAATATTTATTGTAGCTCGATTTATTGAGTGGTCAAATATAGAGGATTTCTTTCTTTGTGATATATATACACACGTCTATATTCAATTTTATAGCTGTTCCGTTGCCTTTTTGACTCTGTGTCCCGTCTATTTAATATAACATTGTGTGATTGATCTCAATATTTACAAATATGAATTTGCAGTTGAGTAAAATGGCGTTTTACTTCTTTTTCCCCTCCAATCACTGACATACTGAGATGCACACAGGTTAAAGTGTGGCGGGGTGCCGTGACTAAATCATTCGCTTAAACACAGACGTGATCTTGCATAATAGAATGCTCCTCAGGACCATTTACAATCTGACAAGCTATAATGAAAGTCAGTAGCCTTATTGCCCTGAAAGATAAACTTTAATCAAGCTTCCTTTGCTTTCGTTCCTTTGAGCATGGCTCGGCATATTCCGTTGATTTCAACGTACCGATGGCCGACGTTATTTAAAATTGTTCATTTAAATTTGACACGTTCATTTATTGTTATAATCAACTGTTAAAGTGGCAGTGGTGATGTTCAATCAATTTAGTTTCACCACGCGATGTTTACCAATTAAGTGGAACACGGTTTTTACACTTATTGACTTGATTTTATTGCATCTGTAATTGTCGGGATTGTTCTTTAATCCAAAGTGGAAACTTTAAAAATGTTTGATTAGTGTACACTATGATTTGAAATGATATTTTATGAACAGTTGCATTGTATACATCGTCCTTGAGTGTATGTAGGTGCGTATAAATCCAAAATTTTAATGCTTAAATATTGGAGAACACCGGTTATTTTTCAAACTGTATTTACACACTGTCTGCAAAAAAGATCAGATCGGAGGAATCTCCAAAGTAAAGGATCATTTTTAAATTGACTTAACCAATTCCTCGGCGGCTTCAATTCATTTGTCTTTTTAATAATAGAAAATTTAATAATGGATACAATTTGCTCCTCTATGGAGGCCTGCGGGATTACGAGGATGCCATCCAAGCATCTAAATGTCTTCCATACAAGATTAACAATTGACAAAGGGGTTGTAGGGTGATTATTGGCTGAAGGCGCAGATTAAAGCGAAGCACAAACACAGCTGACAGTTTGGTTATCTGTTTTGGACTAAATGAAAATCATGGCCTGAATCCATCAAAGGAGATTAGGGAAAATGTGAGCCCATTACTGTCGTCCTATCAGTTTGCTGTGTCTGTAAACATCCATCTTTTTTTCTATCTTTGATTGAAAGCTGAGTATTTCACTTAACCTCTGTCACTCAACATCTAACCAATCAATTGCTATTGTTTTTATTCTCTGGAATATGGCAATTTCCATAGATTTATTGATATACAAATATAGTATGGTTGCAAATTCCATGATTCCATATTATGACGATATATTTTTCTTTATCACCCTAAAATATAGCCAAATGCTAACAATTCATGCAAGTTATAAAGTGCTTTCTATGCCTTGCCATGCCTGCTTTCTACTGTATTTTTTGTTTTTGCACTTGAAGTTTCACATTTTTATACCTGCTTTCTACTGTAGTTTCTGTTTTTGCACTTGAAGTTTCACATTTTTATGCTTATTTTTCTGTATATTTTGACACTACTTCTCTAAAGTTAGCCCTTTAGCAGATTTTATGTTTTGGCAAGCAAGTTAATAATGTTGAAAAATGATAACAGCTTATTCAAAAGTAGATGTAGAGCATTTACGCTTGCAAGAGACAAAAAAAAATGAATAAGAAGCATCCATTTAAATGGCTACTAACAATTCTGGTAAAAACGCCATCAATTTCCACCAGATTGCCGTCTTTCCAATCCCGCAGTGATGACACACAATGCATTCATTAATAACAGTTTGAGCAGTTGTTAGCAAGGTACCCCTCTTAGGCCAGGTCTCATAATAACCAGTGTGAAATGAGACAATATGGGAAGACTGCAGTGAGAAGAAAGCTCAAAGGGGTCAAAGGTTAAGTACAAAACAAAAAACATTGCACTTGAGCTTGTGTTATGTTTCTGACATCCTATCAATGCAACACTATGAGAATTCTTTTATCGAAGCTCCACAGCACATGCATATATAATTATTTAAAAAAAATACAAGATACCACAACCTCTAATCAGGTGGGCAATTATTCCACAGAGAAATTTCCAGTAGAACATTTTGTCTTTCTTTTAAACGGAGAAGTAATTTGACATTATAAAATACATGGGGGATGGTAGTTCTTAACTTCATGTAATTGTCATTTTATTAAATAAAATGTCAAGTATTGGAGAGGATATTGAAAAGGCACGTAGTGAACAATACCGAGCACGAGTGGAAAACCAGTGTAATCTTGTAGTCCATGAAAATGAAGCTAATGAAACTGTTCTGAGGTGATGTACCTCTGCAATTCCCTCAAACCGTGGGGGTCTGAAATAATGGGGGCCTTGGCAGTGTGTGCACTCCATCTTTGTTCTCCTGCAGATCGACACGTAAATGCCATTGGACAGCTCATACTTATTATGCTCAGATGGTTTTGGAAATGAGGCCCTGGCTGTTTTCTCAATTTGGAGCCCTAAGGCAGTGATTTCAAGAGATAAAAGAGGCTAAATTCAGGCACAAAAGCATGGTCCAATTTACCATTGACATGACCTTGACTTGCCCAAGAGAGGAGAATCTTGAGAAGCTGATGATACCAGGTGGAGTGCTACAGGTCCCCCATCTCATTCAAGGTATCCTTTGTAATAAGCAGGCAATCTTAAAGGTTAACAGTGCCATGCTCACTTACATGTCAATGTTAAGGCATCATCTCAAAAAGACTCGTCAAATGCCATTTTAAACTATGAAAGCATATTATCCAAGTAAAATCATCTATTGAAACAGTCGCGAAAGCTACTCGTGTAACGTATTGTCTGCACTATAAAATGCACCGGATTATAAGGCGCAGCTTCAATGAATGGCCTATTTTAAATTTTTTATCATACTATAATAGTAGTGGTGGTGGTAAAGTGGTAGGTGCTAGTAGTGGTAGTAGTAGTAATTGTAGTTGTAGTAGTGGTGGTAGTAGTAGTGGTGGTAGCAGTAGTGGTGGTAGTAGTTGTGGTTGTAGTTGTAGTAGTGGTTATAGTTGTAGTACTGGTAGTGGTTGTAGTTGTAGTAGTGGTAGTAGTTGTAGTTGTGGTAGTGGTAGTTGTAGTAGTGGTAGTAGTAGTGGTAGTAGTTGTGGTGGTAGTAGTTGTAGTGGTAGTTGTAGTAGTGGTAGTAGTTGTAATTGTAGTGGTAGTAGTGGTAGTAGTGGTAGTAGTGGTAGTAGTGGTAGTAGTGGTAGTAGTGGTAGTAGTGGTAGTAGTGGTAGTAGTGGTTGTGGTTGTGGTTGTGGTTGTGGTAGTGGTTGTGGTTGTGGTTGTGGTAGTGATAGTGGTTGTGGTAGTGGTTGTGGTAGTGGTTGTGGTAGTGGTTGTGGTAGTGGCTGTAGTTGTAGAAGTGGTAGTAGTTGTAGTTGTAGTTGTAGTAGTTGTAGTAGTTGTTGTAGTTGTAGTTGTAGTAGTTGTAGTAGTTGTAGTAGTTGTAGTAGTTGTAGTTGTAGTAGTTGTAGTAGTTGTAGTAGTTGTAGTAGTTGTAGTAGTTGTAGTTGTAGTTGTAGTTGTAGTTGTAGTAGTTGTTGTAGTTGTAGTTGTAGTTGTAGTTGTAGTTGTAGTTGTAGTTGTAGTTGTAGTTGTAGTAGTAGTAGTAGTAGTGGGGGATTGCGTTATATGTCCACTAGATGGAGCTGTACTGGAGGGAATATAATACAATGATGAACAAAATTGATCTATATATAAGGTGCATTGAATTATTAGGCTTTTGAGAAAATGGAGGTCTTTTATTTGTGCCCCTTGTGCGGAAAATATGGTAACCTGTATAAAGTTTTGCAATTTGTGAACTGATGATCTCTATTTGTTGCACTTTATTTTGTACTTGTACTTTATATGTTATCATTTTTTTAACATTGTTGTGCAGGTATTCATAGGAACAAAATACATTGCAGTAGGGCACGCCTTGAAAGAGAATCCATAAACTACACTCGGTTATTGATTTGAAGGGTAAAGTGGCAAAAAAAATGTTTGAGTTGCCGAAATAAGTCTGTAATTTTTGTCTGAATACGGGCAAAATGTTGACGCTAAGGTTTTATCCACTTTCTTCTATTGGCCTCTGTGTCCCAGACAGCTGTCCTTTCCCTGACATCAGTGAAAGCCATCTAATCTCACTATGATCTGATTAGACAGCGTGTGCCAAATTAAAGAGCAACAACCTTGGGCAGGCTGTCAAGCAAACATGCTGCAGGACGCTTTTAGATAAATATTATAATGTGCTTCAAATCAGGTTAAAATACAATCTGGAAAAGGTTCGGTTATTTTTGGCCTCTCTTAGTACCGGTGAGCCCTGAAAT
Source organism: Stigmatopora argus (assembly GCF_051989625.1). Taxonomy (NCBI): domain Eukaryota; kingdom Metazoa; phylum Chordata; class Actinopteri; order Syngnathiformes; family Syngnathidae; genus Stigmatopora; species Stigmatopora argus. The sequence continues at coordinate 7,695,701 of NC_135395.1, read as the reverse complement.
CATTTGCCTTCAAGGCTCTGCAATTTACAAGTTCAACAATATCCAAGAAATGCTCTCCATAGTCACCTCAAAGATCCAATTTGGTTAATTCCATCATATTTTTCCTAGCTATAATGATGCTTGCTTCTACATTACACTGTAAATTACTTAGCATTTTATAAATATGACACATCATCATACTTCAAATCATTTCTGCTCTGATGATGTAGCCAATAACCTCATCCATACTCGGATCTCTTTGCGCCTGGACTTCTAAACCACACGGCTCCCGAGGCCAAAAACAAACCTCCAGACATCTGTCGACATATGCACTCGGTGTACCTTTAGCGCCTCTTTACAAAATGTGCAGCTGCTTCTCTGGAATTAAAAAATAAATCCAAATAAAAACACTCCTCAAGCACGACCTGTTCTCCCAAGCACATATTCAGGACTACCAATACACGTTGATTTAACAGATTTTTTTATTTTTCTTCCAAAGTTGACACTGCGGTGACAAAAGTTCAAAAATTTAACTTTTTGGAAGGGTCTGGTGTTAAAAAAAAAATGCCACCGCGCTTGATAAAAAGAATATTATGCCTACAGTGAAGCATGGTAGTGCCAATTCAATGGTATAGGACTTTTTTTTGTCTCATGACCAGGACAACTTGCTGTGATTGATGGAACAATGAATTCTGCTGTCAACCAGAAAAACTTGAAGGACAATGTCCAGCCATCAGTTTGTGACCTCAAATGTAAGCTGTCTTGGATCGTACAGCATGACAATGATCTGAAACACTCCACAAGTCCACCCTGATTGGTTAAAAAAATAAGTTTTCTGAATAGCCAAGTCAAAGTCCAGATTTCAATCCAATCTAAATGTGGTATAACCTTTTAAACGTGAAACAATTATGCAAAGAAGTCTGCAAAATTCATTCCACAATTAGATGAAAGACTTCATCAATTATCCCAAACGCTTAATTTCAGCACCAAGGATAGCGCAAACCATTGTTAGTTTCAAGGGGGAGATTTGTCTTTGTTTTTTTTCTGCATCTTAATAAATTAAATCTTCATTCACAAACTGGATTTTGTATTTACTTCCATGATGTCTGTGCGATATTTAAATGGGTTGGATGAACAGAAAACTTTCTGTTTAATGAATATGCAAAGAAAAATGCTTTTTTTTTTCTTGGCACTGTATTTTTCATTTTCGAAAATAAGTAATACAGCTGAATAATCTTTGACTTAAGAAATGTTAACAGTTCAGTAGCATTATAGGAAGTCTGTGCTTAGTGATTTAATGGCCGTCATGTGGCCTTGGGCTCGCATATTCGTCAGCAACTTCACTACAAAAGGCTGAATGGAATCGGTCTTCATGTAAATGGTTAATGGGGAGGAATTGTATGACCCGGTACGGCAAAATGCATTGCCTTAATATTCCATTTTTCAATGACACATCAACTATTTTGTCAGAACATATCATCCCCGAGGAAAAGAATTGAATTCAGTTGGTCCGTAAATCTCGGATTCCCAAAATTAGGACGAAACAGACTCAAAAAGTGTTCAGTTGTTGATTCTGGATAGGAAATGAACACACCCATGTGATTACTGTATATTTATCACATCTGCAAGACACCCCGTTTAATTGACCTCAAGGGCAAGAAGCCTCATTAAATGTGTCGTTAATTTCCCCCAAATGAACTTAAGATCAGGAAGGCCGATGTGAGCCGATATCTTGACACTAGAGTGCGAGGGAAGGTCAAGAAGAGTAAGTCACACTACACCACTACAATTAACATCACTGTGGTCATATTCGGAGACTGGGGCTAATGTGAAAGATGTTGAAGTCAGTTAATTTTTAATGTCATTTTCCACACAATTTTGAAGTTATCATCATCATAAAACTCGGGAACTTTGCTCCATTAGGCTCTTTGCGAGAACATGCAGGGTCATTTGAGATTTATTGATATTAATGAGAGTGTCTCACACCACTGCACTCCACCATCACATGCTTCAGTAAAAGTACAAAAATAATAAGTCGGTCATATACGAAGCAGAGCCATGTTCAGGAAAATACGGCCTATTTATTAATCTGTTACTCCATTTTAATGGAGTGCAAACTGTGATAAATTGGTGACAAATATGCTTTGCCTTTGCAAATTTTGATGAACATAAAGAAAAACAAACAAAAAATACTGCATTTAGTCAGGTCAGTTTACGCAGAATTTTTCAGTTGCAGGCTTGATTTTTGTTTTGTATTTTTTTTTTTATGTAATTTTTTTTTAAATTTATTTATTTATTGTTTTTATTAATTTTATTTTGCCAATGACAGCAGTGGAATTTAGCTTGTCCTAAAATATACTTTGTCAGAAATTGCTGAATTTTACAGTTGCAGGACAATTTTGGTTTGATTTTTGTTTTCTATTTTTTTTAATTCATTTATTTTATTTATTTCTTTTTTTAATATATTTTTTTAATTAATTTATTGTTTTTTTTTTTTTTTTCATCCAATGATAGCAGCAGAATTCTGCACGTCCTAAAATAACTTTGTCCGAAATGTTAAATTTTTACAAAGAAACCCGTGCTCATCCATCCTTATTGACTTTACTTTAATGAATGAATAATTCAGTCCGAAGAGCTTGCATGTTGTGGCATCAGAAATGTAGTAATACAGAAAATCTTTGAAGTAGAAATAACTATGAATAAATCTTTTAATGGATTATGGACACTATTTCCAAATTCAGGCAGATTTTCTATGGAGACATTACGAAAGGTCAATGTCCCACTTGAGTATCAAAATTTGGAAGAAAAAAAAAATTAATAATACAAGAAACAGTGCTTTGCTTTCAAATAGTCCGAGTGAGTTTTTTTATGGAGTGGGGTGCTAGAGAAAGCCTGAAAGTGCGAGACGGATGGCCAATTCTGGTCAGCATCTACCCTGCCAGCTCTGACATTTCCATTCTTGTTTGCTTGACAGACACCTACTGTTACTGGCGGTTCCCGATGGTTAATTCACAGCGTTTCACTGGCAGGACAGACCGTTAGCTGGATTTTTATATCAGTCAAAGTCATTTACCGTTCTACAGTAAAAATCCTCATCCAGCGCGGCCCAAGGTTTCCCCGTGTTCGCAGTGACGGAAAACTCGATGGCCCACGGAGCAGAAAATTCAAATTTGGGAGCTCCACAGTCAGCTGTGCAATGGGAATATGAATACCATTCTCCATTTTTTTTCCACTTCCAAGAGTCCAAAAGACTCAATGTAAGTGGGAAAAAAAGGTAGAATAAAAAAAGATAGCTAACCTATTCATCTTTAAAGAGAGACATTGGCCATGTAGGCTGAAGTACTGTAGCAGCACAGCCGCGTCGCCTGAAAGCCATTACAATAATATTACATTTATGGAGATGATTTATTAATTTGACTATGAGAGGTGCAAGAAGCCTTGGTGAGAAAGAGACGCTGTCTTTTGGAAATATAGGATGCAAAGGTAGAAATGTGCAAAGACTATTTTTAAGCCAGCTTTTCAGGTTGCCACTGCCAAAAACTGTCAGAACTGAAAGAGTCCTGGCAACAGAATCCTCCAGATTTCCACTCTCTGGTCTTAGACTGCAGAGAAACAAACAATATGTCCTTGCCGTGGCACTTGAAGGGATATAGAGTGTTTCAATTACTTTTGAAAAGTGTTTATCTGCCGGAGTGTTTATTTTTGGGGGGTTGGAGTCGATAAATGTGAAGGAGATTACGTTAATATGGTCCTAGGAATCTATACACCAAAATATCAGGATTTGTTGGTCTTTGGAGCCAATTGACTTCCATTAGCAATACAATGTATTTGACAAAAGCCTAAAATGTGCTTTAAATGGGAAAGTATGTGATGTCTAACATGGAGCACAACAATCATTTGAATGAAGCTTTTTGTTTTTTTCTGACTTGAATTTATGTAACACAGAAATTCAACAAAATGCTCCTAAAATGGCAAACATAAATCACAGTAATTTGGTCATTTAGAATTCTGAAAAGGTTGTGTGCATGCTTTTTCTTCTGTTGTGACTTTTGTTTATACTACTTATTAGCAGATCATTGACCAGTTGCGTGACCCACTCTGCTAAATTAAAGTGCCATATTAAGAAGTGACGAATTAATAAATCACTCTCCCAGTATACTGCGTGCATATAAAAACATAGGCACACTTCCAAACATTTTCCTTGTAGGATGATTGAAATCCTCAGGATAAATGTGAAGTAATGATCCAAAAATATGTACTAATGTCATTTCTGAATATTCACAAATTTCTCAAAATTCCATAAAAAATGCATCCCATGATTACAAGCCGTATATCTTATTTTAAAGTATTTATAAATAGACTTAATGTTTCAGCACAGGCGAGTTCAAAAGTGTCGTCAAATCAAACACACGCATTAGTTGTTAAAGAAGTGAAGAAAAATTAAATGAAAATAAAACGTCCAAAAAAATGAAGCCCATAAATAAATAGCTTTGTTGGAAAAGCCGCAGGGCTCATATGCCGAGTAATAAGTTGTAGTTTATTGTCTGGAAAATAATGGTACAGTCATTCTGCATAAGCTTGTGTACAGTTATAAATAAAAACATTGAAAAACAGCACACTCAAAAATATTGTTGGTCAACACTTTCTTTGCATGTGCCGTCCCGTTGATAAAAGTCAAATCATTTGCTCTATTAAATGAATGCAAATACACGCGGTGCTGATAACAGACTGCCAGCTATGTGGGAAACATTTGTAATCATTGACATTCTGAAACAAAATTCTTCAATTTCCATATTCTGTGCAGCTCTCTGAGCTATAAGGCAAATATTACACAAGAAGAGCAGCAACGGCAGTTGAGGAATTAATAGACTTCTGCTGTTGTCACTTGTGTTTCATTTCCACCAGCGAGGTGGCGGCTTGTGAGGGAAGCTGAGGCAGATTAAATTTGATAGAGGAAAGAAAGGGAATATGCACACAGAGGCACAAAGAAAAATTATCTACAGGGGAGTTGTCTGCAAATGGAATCACTGTATTTTGCTCAAAGTGATTTTGTTTCGAGTAATCGGAGAAATGCAGAAATGCTCACTATGACCGAATGCGTGAATAAAGTGTGACGAAGTGAGTTATTATTGCAGGTTTTTTTTGTTTGTTTTGAAACAGGATGTGAACAGTGGCTAGCTAGTTTTCACCACTTAATGTATTTTACCCAGTGGCGGGCCGTCAATGCATTCAAGGCCTTCTCTGCTGGCCTAAGAAATATCTGACTGATGTTAATTATATTTTGTCCATGAATACTTATTAAATAATTCTAAATTGTCTGTTAGCTTCCTTTCATTGCTTTTCCCCTGGTTGCACTGCTTCCAGATGTGCTTTCATATTGAAGCATTTAACCAATCACATTTCAGCCATTATTTGTTGCCAGGGTCAGAAATCTGCCTCAAGGCCTTCACAATCAGTTCTGCGGGCTCTGCTGCATTAAACAAGCGTCGATAAGACTGTTGCTTTAACAATCAGATTTCGAGTTGGCAACACCACAATGCCTTCTCGCAGGCATAGGGATACATCATCGCTTTCACCAACTATGATTGGCTAGTGATTAGCCAGAGCTACCAAACTGTATTTGGAGCGAGCTGCACAAGCAAATATATTGTTGTGTTGATTTAAAGCCATTTTCAAGACTGACTATGCCAGAAATACGACAGGACAGGCTCGACTTTTAGCATTAGCTTCGATGGCAATAGAAAAGAAGGAAGAAAGAAAGGACGATGGATATTGTGTACAGTTAAAAATGATTTTTGTTGAGTAAAATATGGCTATATTCCTAAATAATATTTCAATTGTGGGCCCGATTCTGATATCTGAAAAGCTCCAGTGTTTGTATTTAAGCTCCAGTGTTTGTATTTAATCACTAAATGCTGCTAGGAAGTGGATTTTACCCCATTTTACTGCAATTTTTGCCCTTTCGCCATTGATGTCCATCGCTGTCTTTTCCTGGGAAAATCACCCCCTGTCCCGGTTGTAATGTCTGAAAAGCTCCAGTATTTGTATTTAATCATTAAATGCTGCTAAGATTTTACCCGTTGAAGGCGCTATGAGAAAATGCACGGACCGCCACTGATTTTACCTATGCTTCATCTCCTCTTTGCCCCATTTGTCAGCGAATCAGGACTCTCGCCAAGATCCAATAAATAACACCAGTCCATCATTGAGCAGATTAGGTGTCAGCTAACTTCCGCTCCGCCCCACGAGCCATGTAGACGCCTCGGGGGGCCTTTGTCCTGGGAATGATGGGTAATAAAAATGAATCATAGATGAAGGCCAGAGACGGACGGGGTGCTACAGGAGGAGTCTGGATGCATTAAACAGGAACAAGTCGATATGTCCTCTTGTGATAATAGAGCATACAGGAGCTGCCGCCAAGCTATTTAACGCTTGTCAATCTAAACGGTAAAGGCTAGCGCGCTTGCCCAAGCAACGGTGAACATGATTTATTTGGGAAGTTGGGGATGAAACTTTTACAATGCTAGAATCTAAAAGTGGCAAAAGTGACGTTTTTCCTCAGCTTTTTTAATGAGTAGAGCGGCTCGATTGATTCCTACTTGGCTTCCGACATGACAAAGAAAATACACATCAACTCACAGGTGTCAACGTGGCGACCCGGGGGCAAAATTTGGCCCGCTGCATCATTTTGTGTGGCCCGGGAAAGTAAATCATGAGTGCCGACTTTCTTTTTTGGGATCAAATTAAAATGAAGAGTATAGATGTATATTACATTTCCTGATTTTCCCCCTTTTAAATCAATAATTGTATTTTTTTAATCAATTTTTTTCTGTGTTTTTAGTTCAAAAATCATTTTGTAAAATCCAAAAATATATTTTTAAAAAGCTAAAATAAACATTGTTTTAGATCTATAAAAAAACTGAATATTCAGGGCTTTTAATCCAGTTCTTTTAATCCATTTATAAAAAAAATCTAAATATTATATCTAAAATGGTCCGGCCCACATGAAACCGAGTTGACGTTAATGCGGCCCGCGAACCAACCCGAGTCTGACACCCTTGCGTTAACTCAATTATGCCAAAATATCGAACTGCTGCGTTACGGAATAAATTATGAAGCGTGGGCTTAACCCATCTCGAGGGTAAATTGCCTCCGAGCTCACCGACGGCAACCGACCCATCACTGTTAGTTTTTTTTTTTTTATTAATGTGACCTTGTTCCACTACTTGGAAATCATTTTATTTTGTGTTCACACTGTAGACAGCCCACAAGTATTGGCCTTTTTCTCAAGCCTTTTTTTTCGTAGAAAAGCCACGTCTTCCATTGACTTCCAGTGATGACATCCATTGCAAAATGTGTCTCTTCTGGGGTAGTCAAATAAAATTGGTTATTTCAATCAAGAATGTCAGATCCTGATGGTTTGCCATCATGATATTAACATGGCGCATATTTGCTCACTCTTGCACCACCAATCTGGGGCTGATGAAACAAGGAGACAGCCCTTACTTGTCACTGTCAAAGAATGTCAGTTGACCTATAAAATACACGCTGATGTGTGAGATGTGAACTCTGGTTGCCCCCCCTGCCACATTCGCACCCAGCAACAATTATTGACGCACGCCCGTTAAAAAATGCACTTAAGAGACAAATGCATTCGGGAAAAAAAGCATGAAAAAAACAAATATTAAGTGGGAGCACTCCAATAGCTCCGGGCTAAATTTTCAATGAACACGAAGGTGTAAATTAAATACGTGCCGACTTTCTGTCCAACGCCGTGACTTGTTTTTTTGTATTCTTCTACTTTGTAAAGCTAAATGCTGTAATAAAAGATGAGAATGATGGTTAATCTGCGCCATAAAACATATGGACAGCGCTGTGCACAAGGCGGAAAGAAATGGAAAACAAACCCTAGCAAGGTGCTGAAATTAGCATTTTTGGAATATTATAATGTTGTTAATTCTCCCCGCAGATCTCCTGCGGTTTTCTCACCGTAATAATAATGTATTAAGTTGAACAGTAAAGCAGCTGGATATTTTAATTAAAAGGTACTTATCGCAGCTAAAGCTCATTGAGTGTGTCGCATAAATTAGGAAAAATAATAAATTCATCAGAATATATCTCAGTGAATTGAGTGATGAAGGGGATACAAATTGCAACAACTGAAATTCCTTTCTGTTGGAGTTGACTTCTTTGTATGCATTGCGTTTCGGTGTTTGGCGTCAAGAGCGAAATCTGTGTCTAAAGAAAAATCAATGTCAATTCCTGTCTCATCTGTAGCTACATTACATGGAGTCAGTGTCATGATATTGTTTTTCTCTCACAAGGACACGTTTTGGAGTGTCTTTAGAGCTGAAATTAAATACAGGGATTGAGGACAGAGACAATTCTTCAACCTATTGGCCTTCAGGGAACATTATTTTCATTACTGGTGGAAAAAAAATGACATGCTTCTATATACAGCAGTGGTGTGCCGTCAGGGCCTTCAAGGCCTTCTCTTTTGGCCTAAGAAATATCTGAATCACGGACTGATATTAATTATATGTTGTCCATGACATTGCTTTTCCCCCTGGTTGCACTGCTTCCAGATGTGTGTTTTCATATTGAAGCATTTAACCAATCATATTTCAGCCATTATTTGTTCCCAGGGTCAGAAATCTGCCTCAAGGCCTTCACAATCAGTTCTGCAGGGCTCTGCTGCATTAAACAAGACTGTTGCTTTAACCAATCACAATTTGATTTGGTGACACCAAGGCCTTCTCGCAGGCATAGGGATACGTCATCGCTTTCACCAACTATGATTGGCTAGTGATGGAGTGGACTAGCCAGAGCTACCAAACTGTATCTGGAGCGAGCTGCACAAGCAAGTATATTGTTGTGTTGATATGATATCGGTTTTGTCAACCCGCAATGGCTGAAGGAGGAGAAGAAGTGAATTAGTTTGCAGATTTACTGTCGAAGCCATTTGCAAGACGGACTTTTCAAGAAAAAAAGCTGGACATCATTAAGAAAGGTTGGACAACTCCGAAGCAAACAAGCCTGTCACAACCAGGAACGAACATTTTCAGCACTAAGTTGAATAAAAATGTATGCCACAAATACGACAGGACAGGATCGACTTTCAGCATTAGCTTCGATGGCTATAGAAAAGGAGGAAAGAAAGGAGGATGGATATTGTGTGCAGGTAAAAAGGATTTTTGGTAAGTATAATATGGCTATATTCCTAAATAATATTTAAATTGTATGAGATTATTATTGATGATGTTGTATGTGTCGCAGCTTTAGCTGCAGTAGAGGTTTTATAGCCATAAAATAGTTTTTGAGGGTTGGATTGATTCCGACAGCTGAAGGCGTCACTATGAATTCACGGACCGCCACTGATATACAATATGTTTTGTAAGAGATAACTATAAAGGCAAGGCATTTGAAATGAATATTAATGACTAATATTGCTGCATCGAATTTGCTTCCTCCAACTTTTTGACCTTTTTCTTAAATAAACACCAATAAATTCATCTAAAATGTGCATTTTTATAAGATGGTCTCCCAGCTATGTTTAAGAAGTGATGGTAAAACACTATCTTTCTTCTGAGGGCAGCTGTGAAAGCCACAGGATGAAAACTAATAAAATCCTGAATACAATGCATACTCAAAGAAATAATAGCATCTCTAGGATTCCAAAAACAGCATCCTGGCTGGATTTAGAATCAGCGCCTACATTTAAATCCTTTTGAATTCCAATTTTCTTTTGAAACATGCTGTTCTTTTGTCTTCTTAAATGGCTGATATACTCACTCATGTTGATATGAACAAATCCCACAAAGGTAGCATTTACATAGCAGGAAAATGACTTTTTATCCATTCAGCAATGTGCAAATCTTTCTCACACTCTTTCTCTCTCGCTTGCTTGCTAGAATGACAATTAAACAACACTATACTGTACTTAACACCATTTTTAAATGTGATTTAGAAGAGTGTTCTGCTGGCAAGACAATTCAAACATGCCCTACTGCAAGGGTGTCAGACTCGGGTTGGTTCGCGGGCCGCTTTAACGTCAACTTGATTTCCCGTGGGCTGGACCATTTTAGATATAATATTTAGATTTTTTTTTATAAATGAATTAAAAGAACTGGATTAAAAGCCCTGAATATTCAGTTTTTTTATAGATCTAAATCAATGTTTATTTTAGCTTTTTTATATATATTTTTTAGATTTTACAAAATGATTTTTGAACTAAAAAAACTGAAAAAATGGATTAAAAAATGTTAAATTATTCATTTAAAAGGGGGGAAATCAGGAAATTTAATATACATTTGTACTCTTCACTTGAATTTGATCCTAAAACAGAAAGTCGGCACTCGTGATTTATTTTCCCTGGCCACACAAAATGATGCGGCGGGCCAGATTTGGCCCCCGGGCCGCCACTTTGACACAGGTGCCCTACTCCATTTAAAAAAGATCATTAACACAATCAATTCTTTTTAAAAAAGGTATCTGTAAGAATGAACATTGTCATTATTATTTTTAGCCGAGCACCGTCTGCCGGAATCTGTAGTGCACTGCAATACTTGTCCACTTGAGGCTCTTTTCCCCAATATTTCTACTGTTTCTTTACAAAAATATGCTTTCTGGTAGAGAGAAACCCTTGTGAAAAAAATCCTGATGAATTGTTATGGAAATTCTATCCCCACACACGCACGCAACATTCCACGCCAATTAAAAAAAGAAATATTTGCATTCATAATGTATGTCCAGGACCTTTCTAACTTCCCTTCCACTATCTGCTGCTCATGTAAAAGCCACCCTTGATCTTGCATTTTTTATTCCTCTGCCACACATGAACTCTTATTTCATTCTTTCTTGCTGCTGCTTTCATCAGCGGGGACCCAAAGCTCCCACTCCCCCATACCAAACCTCCCTCCCCCACCGCCCTCTGATGGGCTGTGGCTGGATCGCTGTCATGGTGTCCCTCCCTTAGTTTTCTCTGTGGTGCTTCAGCCATAGCCGATGTCGCCGGACACAGTGCCTTAAGGCAACTAGCCGCCTCCAAATCTGAAGGGGATGAAGCACATGTTGCCACAGATAAACCACCATGATCAATCTCATGGATGTGTAGCGAATCGGTGGAGCGAACGGCTTTGAAAATCAAGCCTTGTCCCCAATGTGGCCAGCAATGATGATTTGGTCAGTGGAGCCAACAGCAAACCAGCTAACATCAAAAATGTTGGAACGGCAGGCTTGTCACTTCTCAACACTAATTAAACACACACAAGCAAAACCAGTGAAGCGCTGCCAGCGGGGCAAAGCTCGCGTACTTTGGTCCGAATAAAAGTCATCCCTCCCTCTGAGATTATTTGTCACAAATATCATGTGAAGACCAGGAGGCTATTTTCGGTCAGAATATACTCCCGTAACTACTAAACGGATGATTTTTAATGAGAGGGTCATCGCTTAAAGCTTTGCTATTCTAATGGTCGTTATGTTTATCAGGCTCGGACAAAATATGGATTTATTTCGAATGGACTTTGACATGAACAAGATTTTACTGTACTTCTGTTTTTGACACCAATGTCAACAGAAATACTTTTTTTCCCAGAATGCATTTTGGAATTGGATTAAGAACATGTGTTCAAAGTTGACAGTGATTTCTCGTAGCATTTAGGAAAATGGTTGCCTTGAAAATCCTAATAAATGTTCGAACTTACTTTGAAAAAAACCAAATGTCTCTAGTAGCAATTTTAAAGCAACTGCAAGAGGATTGTGATATCATGAACAAACATGAGACTGACAGTTTGAGGGACTTTGATTGACATCTGTTCAGGTTCAAGTGACTGATGTTCTCATATTTCATGGGTTCAAGTGAGTTCTTTGCTCAGGTTGAATTAATAAAAGGGTTTGGCATCCTACTCCACTCCAGCACTCAGACAACATACTGTATGTTCCATCGACTATTTCTACTCAAAGCGGAAGAAAAGTACTCACCATCACGAATCAAAGGCCCAGAATGCTTCTAATGTTACACAACAATCTGTACACCTGTATTCAAAAGTCTGCAAGATGCGAACGAAGACCTGGGGCTCTTTATATTTTCAGAAAAGGAGCAGAATTTGCGTTTGCATATTTTGTTTAATGTGGAATGACAGTCTTAGTATTACGGTTGGATCAAATTGGACCTCCAGGTCAGAATTCGCTCGGTCAGGTTCCATCTAACACGACTTCAGAAGGCTCACAGATCATTTGATTTTAATTAGTCCAAGATGCAAAATATCACACAGGTGTCTACATTTGGAATTTTTCTGTGTGTTTTGAAACACCTCAAGTCAGTTTTGTTTCACTCAGTCTGTACAATCTACCAGTCAAAACTTTAGGAGAAAAATAAATGAAAATGGCTCTATATAAATCACTGTTATAACAGTAAAACCACATCAATACATCATGTTAGGTGGCAGTAATTGTTTCCTATGGTGGAGAATATTATTATTTTTTTTTTAGACCTGTCCCACCTTGAGCAGGTGTCCAAGGATTTATCTGATTGTGGGTTGGACGTCAGAAGGGTGGAGCCACAACAGGTGCAAGCATTCTTTAAATGTCAGTGGGTGTCTCAACTTTTCTAGTGAGGCTGTCTGTGGCATTGCAGCTCACCTTGTTTTATATTATTTATTGATTATTTATTGTTGTTTGTTGTTGTTATTTTAGGTTAGGTTAGAACTTTATTTCATCCCATATTCGGCAAATTTCTTGGTTCCAGTAGCAAGACAGACACAAGACACACAAGACAATGTAGACCTAGCTAAGAAACTGGAGCCACATTTGTTCATGGTGATGCTTTAAATCTCATTATACTTGTATAATAACAATAAAAAGCATTCAATTTAATTCCGGAGCCTCATCCATTGTTCAATCCATACCCATGACATATATTATATAAAATCATATCCCCTGTAGTTTTTATGCATTATTATTTATTGACATTAATTTAAATAGTAGCATCCTATAAATCTGCGTTTGCAAATTAAAAATAGTTCCTGTGTGAAAATGTATGTCGACACTGACTTTAGAATTGTCTGATTAGTCATTTGCCATTGTGTGCAGCATTATCTGTCGTTGACATTCTGACTACGCTAATTTCTTTAAAATTCCACTATTAAATGGGAGTTTGCAGTTTAAAAATGAGTGGTGACGAGATTTGAACGATTACTTGTTTCCCCTCTCTATGATTTGCTGACCAAATCCAAACACAATCCTCATTGATGTGAATGACAACTATTCTCAAACTTGTGATCCCTCTTTTTTTATCATTTTGATCCAGCTATTCTTTTTTCTTTTACATAATTAGAGTTGAACAAGAACTCAGTATTGGCGGCCCTCCAGTTCAATCCCATTGATTTTCCATAGCAATATGAAGAAGACTGTTCAGTGCTGAAAATGTATGAATTGCATCTTCAGAGTCACTTTGGCATTGGTAATGAAGCTAGATGAAATTCCCCGAGCAGGCCAGATGTGTTTGAATCGGTGGCGACTGAGCTCGGGTACACGCAAGGTGAAGTGAAAGAGAAAAAAAAATACAAATATCCTCATAAATCCTCCTTTTGTCTGTCCGATACTTTTAGTAAAAATATATGATTTAAAGTGTGACATTTATCATCATAAGACGAAGAGAGTTTCAGCCTCCTTTCTTGGCCCTCCCTACAGTATTTTTTCTCATTTCATCATGTCTGAAAACGATTCCAAAAATACTGCAGTAAACGCTGCCATTAAATTTCAGTCCAGTAAGATATTTTACATTTATTCGCCAAATATAAAGGAAAAACCCCTGCTAAGTGTGGAATGCAATGTACGAATTTATAAAGGCTTTTGATCTGATATGATGCCACTCACATTGCCAAATTGACTAAAATAATTTTAAATGAGGACGATTGAATGTATACTGCATGAAATAAATACGCCTATACAGGGAATTTACAGAGAAAAATTAGGTGTAGATGAGAATTTTTGTGCCAAAAACAACAGTTTCTTCACGAGACTAGAATTTGCATAGGAAAACAAAACCAAGACTTGAGACTGTCAAAAACCAAGACCAAAATAAACACACACTTGAAAATTATGATGGAAAAACGAATTTTTGAAAAAGAATTCAAAACCAGTCGCAAAGCCAAGTTTGTCTTGTAGTAACATTAGCAAAATATCTACAAACTCAAAGCCTAGATTTCCGGTGCCCTCTCAATGTAACATTAGTTTCAGTCGCTAGCACATGTTCTCTCTTCATTCCCAAGGCAACAGTTTCAAGACATTTAACAGAACAGCTTATCACCAAGGGGTTCATGCATTTCTCTTTGTGATGAATAGATTAATGAAATGGAAACAAGAAAAAACTTGCTATGATACAAATCCTATAATAGACCTGACAAAAAGTGGAAAATAACGATGGCATGTAGGGGTGGGAGTACTTCTCATGTCACATTTTTACCGCTTTACTGGAAAATGCAGAGCCGAGGGCAAACTGTTTTTTCATCTTATTTACCTATAAAACTGAGCCACTGCAGATTTTGTGGAAAATGTCGTTGATTGTGTGCCACAAAGTACAAAAGGCGAAGCGAGGGCGGTGGCGTTGTCCCCCAATCATCCCCAACCCAGATTTGTTCAGTGTGTGTTGTCACATAGCGAGGTCCCTCTAGGGTAAACTCCCCACTGTCTGTTGCTTTTTCTGATCGCAATTAATTCACTGAATCAGAACCACTGCCTGCCACCATTTCAGACCACCAGTAATGTGAACATTGACTTGAAATAACCATTTGTTGAATGTCCATGTCAGCTGTCTCGATAAGCAAGGCTTTGAATTATTTTTCTGCTTGGCTGTACCTGTGAAATAGTTCCAGGCTAATGTAAACCTGCTTTTCTGATACAGAAGGCGACGGGAGCAAGATCGTTTTTTTGTTCGCAAAGCTCTGCTGCTTAGGTATTTTTTTGCAACAATTTTGTATGATAAAATACAGATTGCTATGGATGTCTTAAAATCTGTAGCACAAAAACAGCCGGCTTAAGTATGTCTTTTTGTATTTAAATGGACCTAAAACGTTCATGAATTCTGAAGGCGTCTCCGTAGAGGAATAGAGAGACAACAGTGACAACAATTTGCTCGGCATCGCTCATGTTGAAAACAGCAGGAAACAGTATTGTCATCTAGCTTATCGTTTACTGAAATCAGGGGTTTTCAAACTATTCCACACCAGGCCGCAGTGGGTGTAGATTTTTTTTCCATCTGATTCGGTGTGGAGAGTTGAACCAATGAGCTTTCTGCTGTAGCAAAGCAGACCCTGACTGCGATAAAGTGATGATAGTTTTAAGACACTAGATCGCTGGAAATATATATATTTTTAATCATTTGGCCTTGAGGACCGATTTGGACACCCATGAATAAAATATGTTCTCATTTGTGAACATTATTTCCTATAAGCATCGAATAAAATTAAGACACGTTCGCGGCGAGTGAGTTTTAGACAAGGTTGTGATAGGTTTGTGGGCGAGCGAAAACAAGCGATTTGAAAAGCGCTCATAGGTGGGAACACCAATGACTTTCTCACACCATTAAGCAGGCTTCTTTACAATTCCTTTCAAAACAAGATCCTTTATGCTGAAAGAAGCGGAAATTGCTATCCTCATTGAGGGGAGTACAAGTACAAGCAGACCTCGTGAGCAGATTAGCTGGTGACTAAGATTTATGATAGAATTTTTCTCTCCTTTCAATATTTTATACGGAACTGTACGAGTAAATTTGTCGTGCAAAGCTGGCCGACATCTTTTTTTTTTTTCTTGACGGTGTAATGGCTACTCAAAGTGAGGTTTGACAGTTAACGAGGTGTGTTTTATAGTGGCTACGTTTAAAATAAGAAGGTTAATAGTTTTAACAGAAAATGAAGCGACACCAGGGTCATTTTATCTCAATGTTAGATACTTTTAATTGTTTTCCAATCCTTTGTCCAAGGGGTCAAAAATGCGATTAAAAGGAACATTAATGCAGTTGCAGCAAGACACTAATAAAATTCATTTCACTCATCATACCCACTAATCTCTGTATATTTGCGATCATCGCATAATAAAATGACAGAACCACAGAAAAGGTCACTTAGGAGCACAAATCCATCTTTCTCAAGATAGAAGTCCTGACTTTTATCGCAGATACTCTCCCCACTGACATGTTTCCAATATTTTCAAAGAACATTTTAAAAGCTTTCCAGAAGGAGAGTACAACCATAAATCCAATTTAAACCTGAAAGTGTAAAGGGTGGAGAAAAAAAAAAGCTTTTTAAACAGAAAGCAGACAACATAGACTTGGGTGGCCTGCTTGAGTGTGTCTGCAATTTAACTCCTAACAAGCATAGGATCGCTTGCCACGCCAAGAAAATAAAATGGAAGCGACCTACATGGAAGTTACAGCATGAGTGGGCCAAACTGGCTGCGATCGGCGTGAAACATGGCTCACGGGCAAACTGGCTGGTACACGGGTTGAATCGAAGGCAAACAAATCAACTTTCCACACTTGCTTATGTTGCCGTCAACACAACAACGCGCACGGGCATTCTCACGGCGCTTTGGCAAACGCCTGGCAGAGTTAAAGCACCCCGAAGTGATCTAGTGTATCTTCTCTGTCTCAAGGCAAGGTGGTGATGGATAGCTGGGGCTGTTGAACTGTGGTTGCCAGGTGACAGGACGCCATTAATGAGCAGATTGAAGGTCTCCTCTCTCCGCCATCATGGCGAGGTGCTCCACTTTGTTATTTCCTAGCCATGGATAATAAATACTCATAAACCTAATGACGCCTGTTTGCAGCTGCAATCTTTGGCTCATTAGGCTGATTAGCTGCAACTGTGCGGATGCCGGATGTTTAAAAATACACTCCTGGTGTGCTACGTCTATATGTGTTGGGAACTAACTGACAGATTAACTGGACCCCCAATGGTTGGATACTTAATACATCAATGTGGTTTTATTAGTCAACGCATTTGCATCAACTGTGGTGCGGAAAGTTCGCGCTAAAACCTTCAACTTACGGTGATCTTATGCTATTACGGCGTAGGGTTGTCCCTTAGTTTACCGTCCTTGTTGGCCGGGAATGTCCTTCAACGTCTACGTGGTTGTTGTGTGTCCACAGACAAATCAACAGAGCTGGTGGAGTCAGCGACCCCCATAATTTAGTGTATTACTGTTGACGTTTGGAGGCGCAAAGGAAAGTGCCCATTTTTCCCAAATCACACTTTGGCCCCTCTTGTTTATTACACACATGTGACCTGTGCGTGGCCCTGTTGAGCAGGGGTGCAGGGGGAGGGGACGGTATTGCGGCAAACAGGGGTCGTTCCAATGAGACTGTGCACCTCAAACTAGAAGTATAACACAGAAAGTCAGCAAGGGAGAATAAACAACCCAGCTTGAACATTCCGGCTCGGAATCTGCTTGTTGAAACTAAATGCATTTTTTCGCTTCTTTGGACATAGAGATTTGAATTTGATTTGCAATGTAGTGGACACCACGCACGTATTTATTTTGTTGTCGCACTGTCTGCAGAAATGGAAAATAAAGAATACCATTGAAAAATGTTCCTCCTGTATGAGATTTTACATAAAGAAACAGACTGAATGTTTAAGTTATGAGCTAGGTTATTCTAATGCAGATACTTAAGACAATACAAATAATATTGGAGGGCACGGTGACCAACTAGTTAGCCCGATGGCCTCACAGTTCAGAGCTTTGCTGCAGGTACGGTTACCCTTGGAGGAGAGATCCCAGGTGAGGGTTTGGACCAAGAACTGCTCGGAAATGATGAATGGTAATATTTCTTTGGCCTCCATTGGGCGCCGTGTCTGGGGGTGATGTACGTTTGCATGGGCTTGAAAAGGCAATATGGCATCTTCTTCCCAATGCGTCACCATCTCATACCTGTCAACCTCTGCCGATAACTGCCCTTATAAATGATTATGATTCCCCTTACAAACCCCCCAAAAACCTTACAAACACCGTACGACTCGTACGGTGTTTGTAAGGTTTTTGGGGGGTTTGTAAGGGGAATCATAATCATTTATAAGGGCAGTTATCGGCAGAGGTTGACAGGTATGCCATCTGGTATGACATGAGCTGGGTACCTGCTGAAAATAAAGATCTTTAAGACTGAGTGATCTTCAGCTAAGGAGGACATTTAAAATAGAACTTTGGCTCAACCAAGAGCATGCAAATTGTAACCAATCGTATGTTGGCGCTCATGGTAATAAACGAACTGAAGTTCATCCCCAACTGTCCCGATGTTAACCAGGTTTTGGTTTATCATCCATAACATCAGATATTGTAAACACAAATGTATGAATAAATTGCAGGGTTTGTTTGGAATGAATTAAAACAACCACACTTTCACGCCGGCCAGTTTTCAAGAAGGAAAAAAGAAAAAAAACAAATCGGAGCGACATCCCTTAAACAAGTGCCTCATTTTGTAACACATCTGCAGCTTTTTTTTTCAAACCGTCAGGAACATATCAACAGCTCCTCAGTGTGGTTAATAAAAACATTTCAGTAAGTCAAGCAGATTTTATTGTGTCCACGTTAAGGATGAGGCTTGTTTTTTGTCAGGCGGGGAAGTGAAAATGGGAGATCACCAATGATCTTGGACCCCAAGGCTTTATTTTCCCATGGAGACAGCATGGCAAATTAGGCTAGCATGTTGCCTGTTCAAGCACAGCTGCATTCAGAGATTAGACAGACACAAGCTGCCAGCTGTTACTCGGGTTTTGTATCACTGACTAATTGAGACCAGCCAATGGTGGGAGAGAGGCCCATGTTGCTCGTTCTCCCCCTGCCATTCTTAATGTGTGCATCATCTGATGATAAGGTTCATCAGTGGGACTGTGGTCTAGGTATGTGTTTCTATATTGATTCCGGGTTTGAACAGGTGAGAGAACCTGGGACCACCTGCAGATAGTCGTCCTCAACATCTTACAAAAAGCCGCCTTAATCCGACCACCAGATCAACAACTCAACTCCATAAGTTTGTGACTCAAACTTTCACCTTGATCTTTTAGAATCGTTAATGGTATTCATTAAATTTAGTGCCCAATGGAAAATGATTCAAACGTTGTTAAAAATGATATTTATTCAGAAATATTTGTTTCTTTCATGAAGTATTCAAGTCTCAATAAGGTTAAATTACATTAACATTTCAATTTGGCTCTCACATTCTTTAAATTTAAACAAAAATGTTTAGACACCTCTGCCATAAGGTTACGAGTTTTTATTGTAAAAACTCAACAATCCTCAAAATTGTCTGATTTACGGATTTTAATACATAAAAAAAATCAATGACTCAAAATTACTTTACTTTATTACTTACCCAATTCTATTCTCATTCAAGTCAAATTTTCATAGTTAACATGACAAAATACAGCATATAAAATTAAAGCATACACTTACTATATCCCAAAAGTAACACTTTATTCATTCATTCATTTTCAGAACCGCTTTATCTGAGAAAACCCACGCAGGAGAACAGATGATGTATCGCTCACCTGCTCAGCTTTTTGGGTCCTCTGCTCACTCCGATTCTGCTTGATTTTAGGCCGCTAAACCACTACTTCCAGAAGTGACGTTCTAGTCAAGCATAGAAGATATTTTCAAGATAAGACACATACATTTCCATGACTTGAAAACACTTGCATTCCTCTGTGAACTTCCCCATCGCTTGACAAACCATCATGTACGACGGTATAGTGCTGTCAGGCAAAATAATCTTCTCTGCAAAGAATTTAACTGCGTACCTTCTGGCACTGTGTGGCGATGCAATTTAATACCTTGCTGTGATAACCGAATGGAAGAAACTCTTGAAACTTCAGAGCTTATAATAAGCTTGTCAGCTTATCATATTAGGCATGTGAGCTTATAACATTAGCATTTAAATGTTCTCGTATGTACGGTAATGTGATTGGAGAGTGTTGCCATTTTGACTTTGCCACTGAGGAGATGAGCGGACGGGTGGGGAAAAGTCACAGATTCGGTTGTGATGGGCTCTTGGTGGCTTTTGGTTGATGATTTGTGCTAATTATTTGTGGATTAAGTGGAATTTAATGCTAACCTTTGTTGTATTTCCATGTGAGGAAGAACAACCGGAGTCTATTGTGGTTTGAGAATGGTTAGGTGGACTTGTTTACATACTAGTATTGCATTTTATTGTAATTAACTTTTGATATTGAGCTAATTAGTCTCAAAATATAATGTATGTGATGTGTGCTTACTTTAAATGGCTAAAAAAATTGAGTTCACCTTGTTTTGGCAACAAACATATTTTTTTGTGCTGTGATGTATATAATTCTGGACACTATAAACTTTTATCGAAAGTAAAATTCTTTTAAAATTGCCTATTTACTTTTGTTTCATTAAATTTGTAAAGATCTTATTTATTTATAATTTAGTTGACCTTGTTTTGGCAACAAACATACTTTTTTTGTCCTCTAATGTATATAATTATGAATACTGTAAACTTTCAACAAAAGCAACATTCTTTTAAATTGCCTATTTACTTTATTTGCATAACATTTGTAAAGATCTTATTTATAGCCCTGTATGGTAGAGACTTATATATATATATATATATATATATATATATATATATATATATATATATATATATATATATATATATATATATATATATATATATATATATATATAGCTCTAATTGGTTCCATTGTTTTGCCTGACCATGTTTATGAAGAATGAAAGGCATTCTTTTTTTGCTACACTTTAGTTATTCTTTTTCACCAAATGTAGCTTTATTTCCTGCTTAATTTTAATATCTTCCTCCATTCATTATTTAACTTTTTTTTAAACCATGCTATAAATTAATGAACCCCCAGCATGATATAGGACAGATACATATTATTAAACAAAACTAATTATCGTCATTGGTACTGAACAATCATATCCTGCACACTAAAGTATTCATGTTGGGATTTAAATAGGCCTATCTATTAAAAGACACAATATTTCATTCCATCTATGAGGAGGAAATAAGTTTAATAGTCCTTTATATCACAGCGGAAATGGGCAGTGGACATTAATTAATAACTGAAGATGCTTTGCAATCAGAACGCTGCTGGTTGCACAATTTGTAGCTGACATGCACAAAAAAGGCATTTCCATAAATATGAATACGTTTGAGAAACCTTTTAAAACATATCTAAATTTTCGTTGTCTTTTTTTAAAGGCAGGAACCCCGGATTGAGTTCTTATGAGGCATACGTTCTAACCACTTTCTACCTTACCACCTCATAAAGTGGGCTACAAATTTTAAATATTAAATGCACTTATGAGTGATTGGTAGCGTTTGTTAGGAAATGACTACAAACCGCATGTGCTTCTTTTTGCATGTACTGAATAATCCCCCCATTTCTTCTGCTCTAAATGTGGGGCATTTGGAAACCTCATTAATTTAATGAGTGCACAATTAAGATGAAAAATTACTTTCTTAATATAATTTTAGAATTCATTGTTATTGGAGCGCATTAATCACCTTTTTCTTTAAAGTGATAATTTTATGGTCTTGTTCTGTCTAACAGTAATTTTCTGGCAAATTTGTGCAGTAAAAACCACTTTGCTTATAAATTACCTGAACAAAGTTTGCATTCAATTGCTCATATTGCACAAAAGTAGGCGTATAATCATTTGTGTTTGTGTTATCTAGATTTCCCACACCTCCTTTTTGAAGCAGTAATGATGTATATAATTTTCTTTTGTAGCAAGTCGTGCACAATTTTGGCCCAACCGTAATCCCACTGTGACCAAAGGCTTGCTTTGTCTGTTTACATCAAGCAAGTAGCTCGGGCTCAAACTGCGATGGAAACGTTTGTTTTCATAAATCTCACAGAGGGGTATGATTTAGTTACATCTTGCAAATAAAGAAATAAAAACCTCCAAACCATCAGAGAGATTAAACTTCCAACAGTGCAGTTGACCAATTGAAAGAATGAACCATTGTGTATACATGGCACATTTCAGACTTTTTTTCGATGAATATTATTGGCAAAACATAATGACATGTTAGCAATAATTAACACAAGGTAAAACCTACCCGTATGTATGTTTACTCAGCTGCCAAACATTTATCGCGCCCAATGACCCAATGGAAAATAGCTTTGCCTCTCATTAATTTTCATGTCTTAATGAATAATTTTCTCATCTTTTTTGCACATTTCATACAAAAATTGTCTACTTTTTTATTTCCAGGGTAGTGTACACATACACACAGAGTAAATTCATATTTTAGATATCTAATAAATAAGTAGTACTATTTTTTTCAAATACCGGGATGGGTTTGTTGGCTCAAACTGTTTATTTTTTGTATTCAAAAACGGATATTTTGCCTTTGAAACATGTATTATACTTTTATTTGATTCACTGTGTCACATAATCCCCTTTGATATTTGAAATTTCAAATGTTTTGATCGCTTTTGCTTCTGTGAGCACATAACCACACACTCCAAACTCCAATAGGGTGCGTTGACCTTGCTACAGAAGCATTGCGTCGCTTCAATGCTTTATCGACATGAAGTCACCGTGTGTATTCAAAACCAAATGACAGACAGGAATATTAAAGCTCAATGACATTTACCTTTATTATGCAGCCGCCTTTTATGCATTCGGGGATTTAAAGTTAAAGCTCTAGGGAATTTCAGCCTCTCTGACTCAACATGCACTCACCAGTAACTTTAGCATGTTGCAGTCTTGTGTGTAAAGATCAGTGGCAGAAGACATGCTATTTTGAAGACATAAAATTATTATTTTTTTTGTACTCGTCAATTTTCACCTAAGCCTTTTATAAACTAAAGTTTAACCTTCTTCAGAAAAAAAATGTTGACAGAAAATATTTGTAGTTAGCATCCATTTTTTTTATCCGAGCGTTTCGCAATGCCAAATTCAAGATTGGATTGGATTGGATTGGATTGGATAACTTTATTCATCCCGTATTCGGGAAATTTCATTGTGACAGTAGCAAGAGGGTGAGAATGCAGATACAGGAAAGGCATAGTTATAAAATAGACAGTACAGTCGCAAAGGCCGGAGAACAACAAAGCAAAAGCACAAAGTACAAAGCAAATCAAAGTAAATGGGATCATTAAGAATCACCAAATCAAATCATTAAGACAGAAAAGCAGCAAAAACGCAAAACGAGCAAGAGTGGACGGAGCTAAGTCCAATATGAGAAAATAAAAATGGCCTTGTTTTTATTTAAGAGGGTGAGTACAAATACATACAAATAATTAATGATACACCTAGGGAAGATATAGCTATAGGGTCATTCTATAGTGGACTTAAGTGGAAGAAAAGAGTGAGAGACTTTCTTTAAAGAGTTTGAAAATTTGATCCGTGTTTAGTCAGGTGTGGAACCCGACGGTGATTAGGCAACACCGTAACACAGTGGCCATGTCAGTTGGAAGCCATCCAGAACTAACAATAAGTCAGATCTCGACGGGCCAATTAGCTCCCGGAGTTCCCATGTAAAAGCTTTCATGAGAATCCTGTGATTGGAGGCCATTACGAACAAAGAACAGTGCCAGAGGAGACGTTCCGTCCTCAGTGGGGTTGTTCTTCCTTGTCCAGTCAGGCTTGCATCTGTGACAAGCGGGTCCAAGTTCCCAACCAGACACCGGCCCTGCCGGAAACCAATTATAGCTCTTAAATCAAATTGTCATTGACCATTAGAGCGGGCAGCTACGCTGGATTGATTCCACTTCAAATCATAATTACAGACAGAATCTGACCATTAGACAAAACATGTGATCTTGATAGTCCAGCTCATTAAAGACTTTGACATGGTCCAAATTGTATTTCTATCTGCCCATTGTTTATTAGCTGTTGGAGAAGAGCCTGCATAAGTTATTACCAATCTTTTAAAGCCCCCTAGCACTCTGACGTTAATTTGAGACTTGCTTGATGCATGAAAGTTACTACTTCAAACTTAACATCCATCTCGTAGTTTAAGTTACTTTCACGTTGAAAGGTGAGCATGAGTTCCAGTTTCCGAACAGTATATTTTCCCATAGATTTATTTTGAGGCAACAAGAAGGAAATGATTTTCCGGCATGGCCTTTTTTTTATATTTCGCTCCTCTCCCGAGGCATAGAAGTCGAAAGAACAGTTGGGGTAACATCCTCAAAGCTTACTATTTCCAGTGAGGATTAAATACTTGCATTTAAATTTGGTAGAAAATGAAAGAAATGCTGCCTTGCCTGCATCAAAGAGCATCCTTGTCATTATTAACTGTAGGGGGAAGAATATGCAACTTGACAGAAGCGAATATTGTCTTGTGCTTTCTTTCTTCTTCTTTTATTTTTTTTTCCAAGGTGTCCTTCCCCACTTTCCTGTCAAGCTGCTTGTTTTGTGAGAGTCTGAACCAGCATTTGTGTTACTGTACTAATTGGGGCTTTGTTGGAGTGGATGCTCCATTAGCACGGCAGGAAATAGACTACATTGTTTGTTGCTAAAGATATTTTACATGTAAATCTGTTTCCGATAGTCCGATAAAATGGCAGTTACGAATAAAGTTAGGCTGGACCCGTTCTTACAATTTTTTGAAGAATGATCAATATTTTGTTAACTGTTAAACTCTGTGTGTCATATTATTCCGATAGGTTGGTAAATGTTTACATTACCAATCCATAAATGGGATTATTACTTGAAATGTTGTGCATTTTTGCGGAATTAGAAATGTGAGAAAAGGTTGTTGTTTTTTGTTTGTTTGTTTATTTGTGTAGTTATTTTTGGATTTGACGTTGTTTTGTGATTTGAAGTTGTTTTTGGTTTTCCGTTGTTGTTGTTTTTTTCCATTCCCATAGTGTTCATTCATTTGCGTTTGTTTGTGTTTTATTGATTAGCCATTGTTTTGTTTTTTTTGCGATTTGCTGTTGTATTCATTGTATTTGCTTTTGCAATTTTTGATATGCCGTCGTGTTTTGCTCATTACGGTTACTCTACAAATCTCACAAGCGTTTAACAAACAACAGTAACAATTTTATTTGGTACCCTCAATTTCCTGTAATTGAGTTTCATCCTGTGTTTCAAAACTCTAATTGCTGTATTTTTTAAGGATCTCTATATCTGGTTTCAATGTAAAAATGTCTGAAATGGAATGGGAGGACTTGTATTTTTTCTTTGTGGGTGCCATCCCATGCAATTCCATCAGTGGCCAAAAGCTGACAGGAATGGATAGGCTCTATTAACGTAGGTCTCGCTGGCCCGGGGCTGTTCTGTAACCAGTGCAATTAATCCATATCGTTGCTTTATTGCAAGGTGTTACCTTTTGTGCACTTGCTGTCATACAAGCACACCCTGACTTTAAAAAGATTGCTCCAAATAATGGATATAGATCTTTGCAAAAGACAGTGTTGACAGAACAATCTTCAGCAGTTTCTCCTTTTTAACATTTTAACAATGCATGTCACCAATGTTTTCATATTTCCCGCTCTTGGGAAATTTACCAATCCATCTTTCCGCATAGTCTGGACAACACAAAAGTACTTTTTGTAGTTTTTTTAAAAACAGATTTAAATGGTACCTTTGCCTCAGGGGGAGGATAACATGTTTTTGACCACGTGCACCACAAGGAGTATTTCTAATTTTGAAAGTAATCTACTGGACAATTTATCTATTGAACCTAATGTGTCAAAGTGGCGGCCCGTGGGGCAAATCTGGTCCGCCACATCATTTTGTGTGGCCCGGGAAAGTAAATCATGACTGCCGACTTTCTGTTTTAGGATCAAATTAAAATGAAGAGTATAGATGTATATTAAATTTCCTGATTTTCCCCCTTTTAAATCAATAATTGTATTTTTTCAATCCATTTTTTCTGTGTTTTTAGTTCAAAAATCATTTTGTAAAATCTAAAAATATATTTAAAAAAAAGCTAAAGTAAAAATTGTTTTAGATCTATAAAAAACTGAATATTCAGGGCTTTTAATCTAGTTCTTTTAATCCATTTATTAAAAAAAAATCAAAATATTTTATCTAAAATGGTCCGGCCCACATAAAATTGAGTTGACGTTAATGCGGCCCGCGAACCAACCCGAGTTTGACACCCTTGAACTAAAGAATACTTTGAAGGCATTTGGAATAAATACCTAGAGTTATGTGTGTTTGCATATTGTGTTTTCCTTTCCTACTTTTTTGGTTTTGTTGAAGCCAAGTGAACCGATATTTTTTTCCATGGGATATAAATTCAAAATAATCATATTTTCTATACCACGCTGCACTATTTCAGCATGACTTATTCAAAAGGTTACGTTGACATTCCTATTGATGTAACACAAAAGAAAGAAAATCTTATTTTCATCTTGATGCCTAAGTCGTTTTATTGCATTTTTTTGTCTTTTCCTGCACAGACTTTCAAATATTTTTTTTCTCTCTAATGAAAATAAAGAATATTCATTCCGACTTTTTAGTAGATCACAAAGTAGGTCCAAGTCAGCATGCACATTTGTTGGTGATAACTCCACAAGTTCTTCAGTCAGCTGGAAAATGTCTCCTGTAAAATGTGCAACATTTTATTGATTGTTCTAAATGTTAATGTCTTTTGAGCCAGATATTTCAGCATCTAGGCTACGATAAAACATGTAACAATGTAATGATATTTACCAACAGCTGTTCCCCCTTTACTCCCTAGGGGGCTGAGGGAAAAGATTTATGTGACCTGGGTAGATTTTTCTATTGATTTTGTGAAAAAGAGGTGGCAAAAACCCTGGAAATGTCACAAGAATTTGTCTTAACAACATTGGAATGCCTTGGAAACGGGCAACAGCTTGGCAATTTTAGATTTTGCTAAAAAAAAAAATAAAGTTCGGAAGCAGGAGTCAGGATCATACTTCTCATTTTAACACATTTTGTTGCTGGAAGGAGAGTTCGGATCTCATCTTAAATTCGTAACTGCTTCAGGCATCTAAAAAGAATGTAGGAATGGTCAAGAAGGGTTGTGTTCTGTGAATCACTTTTATTATAGCCGTGGGAGTTGGGAAAGTGTCAAATAAATAAACTTGACTACATTTTTTTTATTGTATGAGCCACAATATCATAGGCAAATGATTTTGCGGATCTTAAGTCCAATCCAACCTTTGACGTAATTAGCGGTGATGGATTTTCTCACCTTACTCAGCATGTGAAAAGTACGAAATGATTGAAGAAGAAAAGTTACGCTTCATCCAGCAAAGGCGCTACTGCAGGAATCTGAGCTGTGACACAACATAAGGGAAAGAAAGCGCTTCCCATAATTGCTTCGTTAAAAACCAGTTGCATTGTGCGTCCTGGAGTAATTAAGCAGTTGGAATTTTACATTACACCAGTGAAAATTAACAAAGAGCACATCTGGGCGTCCCATAGGTTTAGTCATTAAAAAGCCCATTATTTTTCAAATTACTTTTTCAATCTTTCAGCCCGGCTAATCTGGAAGAATTTCCCAATAGACAAGTTCCTGTTCTTGTTTTGAATGACTCCTTTAGGAAAGTTAAACATTTAGAGAACGTGGTGAGCCGGGGACGTTCCTTATTCTGGAACGGGAATTTATTTCCAAGACAACGTGAAAAGGGAATTGACGTAAAAATATGGTATTCAGCCACCAGGCTTCATCCTCTGGAGATGCGTTTGCGTGTTGTAGTAACACAAACTGCCAATGGGGACATTGTATCTATTTAACGGTATATACTTTTTGAAGATATCTTTCAATTATTGTCCATCCAGGAATTAGAACCAGGTTAAGTAGTCAACATTAGTTTCAAATACATAAAGATGTCCGATGTATTATCTTTTTGCTAACCAGGGGTGAATAATCCACGACAACTTTGGCAAATCTCGACTAAACTTTATTTCAGAACACTATAAAATCTGTCGAGAATTATTTTCGTCAAAATTGCGCCCTGATTAGCACTATTATATTTTTATTTTAGTCTTTTAAGGGGCTGAAAATAGTGCTTGGCCAGAAAAGACCCAAGTACGACAGAAGGTGGGGGTGGGGTTATCGTAACAAGGGGTACTCGGATGTTTGGTCGCCGGACGTTTGGTCGCCGGACGTTTGGTCGCCGGACGTTTGGTGGCCGGACGTTTGGTGGCCGGACGCTTGGTGGCCGGATGCTTGGTCGCCGGACGCTTGGTCGCCGGACGTTTGGTCGCCGGGCGCTTGGTCGCCGGACGCTTGGTCGCCGGACGTTTGGTCGCCGGACGTTTGGTCGCCGGACGTTTGGTCGCCGGACGTTTGGTCGCCGGACGTTTGGTCGCCGGACGTTTGGTCGCCGGACATTTGACAACATGACAGAGAGTTTACTGTTGAAACCAGCTCTCAAAATTATATTCATGAGCGAGAGAGTTTTATATCTAAATATCTACTGATGAAACCAGCGCTCAAAATTATATTCACCCGGGCGACCAAACGTCCGGGCGACCAAACGTCCGGGCGACCAAATGTCCGGCGATCAAACGTCCGGTCCCGGTAACAAGGAGGAGCCATCCAATTTTTTTACCATATATATCTTTTTTTTTTTACTTGTGAATAACGCAACACCCGAGAAAAGTAATTCAGTGTATATGAAACACAAGTGAGCAAATGTTCAGGCTAAAAGGACATAATATAGTTGACATCATTTATTTACAATTGTCTAGTGAGTCACGTTATTGTATTATTAAATCATCCATATAACACCAGCCTCAATGACTTGTGTTGTGAATGACACAACAGTAAAATTAAACATTAATCCACGCGTCCTTCTTCCAAGCAGCAAAACAAAATTGGAGACCATCTTTGAATCGTCTTTGAACTGAAAAATAAAAATTCATGGCTGGCATATCAACAATGTTTTCCTCTTGAGGGGCCAATGCACTTGAAACACAACACACATTTATTCATATATTTATTCAGGTAGAGCAATAGTTTATATAAAGGACTTGCTTTTTTATTTTATGTTATGTGCTCAACTGGTGTTCTAGATTGCATTTGTCAACCCAAAGACAGAAAATAATCTTTTCTTCGAATATATTCGGTTTTTCTAAGAGCAAAATTACACTAAACCAAAAAGTTTAAAACACATTTGCTAAAACTAGACAGTCTCACAAACACTTTTTACATGAGAAAAAAACACAATCCATCTTTCTAATAAATCCAAACATATTTTGTTTTGCAAAAAAACATAAGTTGCAAGGAGTTTTGTTATTGTTCTCAAATTAAAGCTAATGTAATGCAAATTGCAGAGTGAGCATTTGTTAAACACGGTGGCCCTAAATTGACAAAACCTGACCCAAATGATGTGATCACACCTAGAAATATAGTTTGCTGACAGTTCTAAAACATAAAAAACAAAACACTAGAGCATTAATATTTTAAAAATTCATTTAATTGCACTATTGTTGTTCTTTCCTATTTTTCCTCCCCAACTTCTGCTCGGATACACTAACGCATTAAACGCATCAAACTCCTTAATGGAACAGACATTGCTCATCGTCAAAGAAAAAAAAAAGAATTAATCCCCAGCTGTACAATTTGGTTGCCATATTGGACAGTATTATCGTTATAATCAACGTTGCACGTTTATGACTAAAAAACAAAATGCTGTTTCTATATGCTGCAGGTTGGTGACAGGATGGTTCACACAACCTGTTCATCAACCCAATTTTATGTAGATTATGACAGTGTACTTTTAGTTTTATTTGGCATTAATAAATGCCTTTTGTCTCACTAAGTGTCAATGGGCAATGATTAGTAAAAAAGACAATGACAGCGAAATGTAATGTCGTAAATTGATTGACATATACTGAATTTTTCAGTTGCACCAGCCAAAAAATGCATGGCTATGGCTAATTAAAAAAAAGTTTTATTGGAGTGCAATTCACATTATTGAGAGGAATTTAATTAATGAAATGCAATGCCAAGAATAAACATTTTTGTTCTTGAAAGTTGTTAAAGCTTAAGTGGGTTTTCATCAAGGATGGTCTGGCATGACATGTTTTTGTGTGTCCATCGGAAATAGTTTTTTTTGTTTATTTATTTATTTTTTTAGTCGTGTTGAATCTGAGGCGACATTATTATCCATGTGGAGCCCTGACAGAGGCGACTGCGGTAAAAGTCAGAGATGGAGATAAGAGGACACTTTGACCAGCCTTGCCTTCTCACGATAAATCTTTATCATTGTTGATGATGGTCTGACCTCTGCAATGTGCACCGAGGGTGGTGGAGGTTGCAGGGTGATGATGAAGGTGCTCGCTCATTAATACAACTTGAAATCCTCCAGGCACCTTCCATTTTCTTGATGCTTGTGACCTTTCCAGAATTGCCGCTATCAAATGAAAGGCTTTTGAAGCTCAAGGCTCTGCTTTTGCAAAGAAAAAAGCAAAACAACCTATACTTTGGATACAGCTTGAATTATTTACTATCGTGATTGTGGTTGCCACGTCTGCCACGCAGCAGATGGTTTCCAATTTCAAATCTTGGCTCTTCTTCCTTGGTGGAATTTCGATGGTCTCCACATTCATACACATATTCCCAAACACGTTTCTGGATGTTAATTTAACAACGAATTTCTCCAAGACTGAAATTCAGAGGTAAACAAATCAAGGCACCTACTGCCCATTGTGAGCTAGCATAGGCTCCAGCACCCCTAGACCGTCATGAGAACATGCGGCATGGGATGCAAATGGAGAAAGTAATTTTCCATTGGAGAGATTGTGATTGGTTGGTTGCCTGGTGACCATCTGCGACCATAATGAGGACGAGTGATATCAAAATTTATCGCACAACCTTGGGATCCCATGAGTGTGCCTCGTAGTTACTACTAGCAAAAATACTATTTACATTTGGAATGGACTAAACGCACGGATGATTGGATTACCGGGTTCAAAACCAACGTGTATTTTCCATTAGTTCTAATGTTTGCAAACGGGGATGATTGGAAGATTTATTTTCACCTTGGAGAAGTTTGATGTGGTGAAAACAGCCATAAGATACCACTGACCTTACCTTACTTTAGAGCAGGGGTGTCAGACTCGGGTTGGTTCGCGGGCCGCGTTAACGTCAACTCGATTTCATGTGGGCCGGACCATTTTAGACATAATATTTAGATTTTTTTAATAAATGGATTAAAAGAACTGGATTAAAGGCCCTAAATATTCAGATTTTTATAGATCTAAAACAATGTTAATTTTAGCTTTTTTATATATTTTTAGATTTTACAAAATTATTTTTGAACTAAAAACACAGAAAAATGGATTAAAAAATGACAATTATTGATTTAAAAGGGGGAAAATCAGGAAATTTAATTTACATCTATACTCTTCATTTTAATTTGATCCTAAAACAGAAAGTCGGCACTCATGATTTACTTTCCCGGGCCACACAAAATGATGCGGTGGGCCAGATTTGGCCCCCGGGCCGCCACTTTGACACATGTGCTTTAGAGTTTACTTAGCGGACTCTTTGCGTTGTCTTATGATCGTCTAAATGCTGCGCGAAGTGTTTGCAAGCATTCATTTAAGTCCACATGAGTGAATACACAAAAATATTTTTTTCTTGCCCTTTTGATACAAACACAGAAAAAAAAAGTATTTTAATGTTGCTTTTTTGATCGATAGATAACGGTACAATTATTTTACCATGCGTTCTCGTTTACCTGCTGGCTAAACGTTAGCATTAGGTTACTTGCAAAGAGAACTCTTTCGCATTTTAAAGTTCAATAGTTCCACGTTAGCTGTTTCTTTATATAAAATGACAGCATGGTGATAAATTTCTCCTGGAAGTGGAGGTTTTGTGTCATAGTCAAGCCATCAACTCTAATTATAGTGTGATTAATGGCGCGGTATTTGTGACAGTTGCTCAAACCAGTGTAATGTGGTCAAAATGATTCATGATGAGTATAAACTGAAAATCCCAATGATGGATTTTCATTGTCAAGCGGGTAAAGGAACACTTGTTCTCTAAGAGCCATTCATGCTTACAGCATATGGAATACAATCCAATAAAGGATGACCAGGTTCTATCCCTTCATTTAAAAGCTATTTGAAAATAGGATTCCTGTTTGTCTTGTTTTTGTGTAATTGTGATCTTGAATTTGCAGTTTTGAGAGTCTAACAGCTGAGACAACATGGCCTCAACAGACCCAAAGCAGTAGTAATGCTCGGGTGATTGTTTACTTTCGCTGTTTATTCCAACACAAAGCCCTGTTAATTTCCCCCGCGTGGTGCATAACTGAAACGCATCAAATAATTAAGACTGTTTTCTCACCATGACTTTTGGCTTCACTTCCTTTCGCCACACATTCGCTTAATTCAACTGTCCGAAAGAATGAGTCGGCTTCACCACCAAAAATTATTGAAATATTTAACGTTTGGATCAATTTGACATTCCTAAAAGGCTGCTTGCCCTGAATTGATCACATTTCAATGTAGTTTTGCCTTGAGAAATAATCGTATAATGTATTCCTGGGTAAAATTGTGACACTGACTAAAATTAACCAAACGTACCCGCAACTTTCGATGACCAAATGATGAATAATTAATTTCGAATATTACAACCTTTCAGCAGTTACTCTGTCAGGTGACATTATGCACACTATAATACGCGGAGATATTACACTGCATTGTGTTACTGCATCTCTAAGAATGGCTTTTACCTTGAATTTTCTTTTTCGTTCCGTTATGCGACGAGGAAGCATAAGCCAGAATTTGACTCGCACATGTTGGCACAGAATTCATGACAAACTGTTAGCCCATGGGTGTCAGACTCGGGTTAGTTCGTGGGCCGCATTAACATCAACTCAATTTCATGTGGGCCGGGCCATTTTAGATATAATATTTATAATTTTGTTTTATTAATGGATTAAAGGAACTGGATTAAAAGCCTTAAATATGAATTTTTTTAGAGATTATTTGAGCTTTTTTTCTTAGTAAGAGAAAATTATTTATTTAATAATTGTTGT
Organism: Stigmatopora argus; assembly: GCF_051989625.1. NCBI lineage: Eukaryota > Metazoa > Chordata > Actinopteri > Syngnathiformes > Syngnathidae > Stigmatopora > Stigmatopora argus. The sequence continues at coordinate 7,662,753 of NC_135395.1, read as the reverse complement.
TCATTTCAAATGGAAACCATTTTTTATTATGTTCCATATTAAAGTGGAAAACAGAAAATATTTTTATATATTTTCAGATTTTGCAAGATGATTTTTTTACCTAAAACACAGAAAAAAATGACTCGATTTCATGTGGGCCAGACCATTTTAGATATAATTTTTTAATTTTTTTTATAAATGGATTCATCGAACTGGATTAAAAGCCCTGAATATTCATTTTTTTCTAGATCTAAAACAATGTTTATTTTTGCTTTTTTTATATATTTTTAGATTTTACTAAATGATTTTTGAACTAAAAACACAGAAAAAAAGGATTAAAAATGTGCAATTGTTGATTTAAAAGGGGGAAAATCAGGAAATATAATATACGTCTATATCTATCATTTTAATTTGATCCCAAAACAGAAACACAAAATGATGCAGTGGGCCAGATTTGGCCCCCGGGCCGCCACTTTGACACCGGTGTGTTAGCCGGTCTGGCGTGCCATTTATGAAGAGAAAATTTGTAGACCAGCTGCAACAACAAGAGTTAAAGCCCCACCTAGAGCAAGGTTTTCATTCCAAGAGCTGAATTGAATGACACCACTTGGTGTGTCTTCTGAATGGGAGAGAGGAGGTGGCACCCTGGCAACACCAACCGACAATCTTAATATTTGGATGATTTTAAGAGCACAAGACGCCGTCTTTTCATGCCACCGGCACTGCAGTCGGTCTTTTTATATCAGCGAACACCCGGCAAATTAAATCGGCAACTTAATGTGACAAATTTGAATCAGCAGCCTTGATCAGTTACAAACCAGCTTTCCTGGCAGATCAGTGTCTCACAACACAATGGTCCCTCTGTCATCATCGTGTATGTCAAAGACAGACGCGTTGGCGCAGCTTCAGATCGGGAGGCGACGAGGCTGAAACCAAAGGAAAGAAGCCGGCCTTTGATTGAGAAATATCTCAACCCAATTAAGCTTGATAAAGACAGTGTGGACAGGTGTACGAGTTCCATAGCGACTTGAAGATTTGTGGCAATACCCTCAAGCGAAGGCTTCCACTGCTGAAAGGACACCCAAGTGTGTTAGGGTTAATTGCTTGACCCAATCCATCCCAATTAAAGATTTTAAGGCACACCCCCACCCCCGGTGTGTATGTGAGGAAATTGAAATCCGCTGCAGATGGCTCTTCCTGTGGGGTTGCTTCAAATAATTGCTGGCAGAGAATGTGTGCATGTGTGTGTGTGTGTGTGTGTATTTTCCTATTAATTTCAATATTTGGGTCAAATACAGTGCACGTCGCTATTTTTGCTTTTTCCGCCAACAACACTGACTTGAAACTTGACAGACTTTTCTTGGATTGTACTTTTTGAGCTGTAGTGAAAAAGTCCGTGGCACCTTAGCAAAGTCAAAACATGTCAATCTTGGGTAACCGTGGGCAAGGCCAAATCCAATAGTGGTGCACCTACAAAGAAATACCACAGCCGGAATGCTATGATGATCTGTTTTTTTTATTTTTCAAAGCTTATCTGGGCCGAGCCTTGGAATTTGTATGCATTGCTGAAGAGAGGCGATCTGTTTCCTGATAAAAAAGAACTATGTTGGTATGTTTAATCTTTCTTATATCTGGTAACTGCAACAAAAAGTCTTATCAAATTTGATCGAAATGCTTGTTGTTTGTCTGGAATCGGCGAGAAGCCATGAAAGCTCATTAACTTGCAATTACCAACTTTAATCTATGAATCTAGTCGCTGAATTTGAAAAAGGGCACTGCCGAAAAAGTCGGTGTTGTTTTGATAGCTCTTAGCGCAACTGTCTTTTAAATCTAAACAACTGGTAAAATGATGATTACATGACTTTAAATGTGCAACTTTGGTCAATTACCATCAATTAGTCAGTAACAAGATGAGTCAAATGTATTCCTCGTAAAGTGTAATCAATTCAAGCATCATCCCTACGGCATTGTGACTGCCACTCTAGTAAGGGTGTCATGAATAGGAACTTTATTTCATAACGACCCATCGCAGATTGTCGCAATTATACATATTACCCTCATTTAAGGCAAAATGCAGTTTAAGAAGGCCCACGCGGCAGGAATCCTCAGCCCATCTGCAGATTTTAGTGTCAAGCTGTGTGACTGGCCACAGTTCAAAATCCTCATGATTAGTCATTACAATCCTCGCATCATGACTACGGAGGAAACAATTTGAAATGGTGGAACCTTCGAGGTGTAAATCCCATTTTCTCATCTTTAACGACGATCAAAATGACATTCAAAACACACGTTGCTTGGCACTGGCTCTCTATTGAAGGAAACGTCGTGGCGCTGGGTTTTAAGCGATGCACCTTCCATGACGGTGTCGGATCCCTCGGTGTGAGCGTCGCCAGGCTATAGAATGACTGCAGAGTTTAAGCTGTGGCTTGAAATAGATCACTGGCCAAGAAACTGAAACGTCTTTCTGATGTGCTGCCAATGCTCCCCTTAGAAGACCCTTGACTGAACACTACACTCCGTTTAACAAAAGTAGTCAAAAAATGGGAAGAAGAATAGTACATATCTTTTCTTGCTCTTTTTTTCTGATTCAATGTACAATGACTTGCTAAACGATGCTTTTGCAGAAATCCATGCGTGTGGTTCATGCTAATAATGTGTTAATTTCAAATTAACAAAATGATAAGCAGACTCAAAGGTTGCACCTGTTTACATGCATATTGTTCATCATTTGTTAGTCCTATTAAATTTGAAATGGTTTTAATATATCCAAATAAAGCTACTGATCAAACAGGCAATGATTTAAAAATAATATTGTCCCAAACCTTTTCATAGCTCTTTAAAAACCTACACCTTAATAGTTTTTACTTGCTAGTTTTCAATAAACCCTACCCGATTACCATTTTAAAATGTGCAAAAGAATGACTAATCTGAATAAAATTCACACTGCATATTGCACAAAGACAAAATATACATTAGTTTCAACAACATGAAACATTAAAGTCCTTTTTGCTTTTTGCTAACGATAGATGATTTTTTTAAAACTACGATTGGCCTTGGCTATCATTTAAATAAGTGTCTACAGCACATGTGTCAAAGTGGCGGCCCAGGGGCCAAATCTGGCCCGCCGCATCATTTTGTGTGGCCCGGGAAAGTAAATCATGAGTACCGACTTTCTGTTTTAGGATCAAATTAAAATGAAGCGTATATATGTTTATTGAATTTCCTGATTTTCCCCCTTTTAAATCAATTATTGTAAATTTTTAATCATTTTTTCTGTGTTTTTAGTTCCAAAATCGTTTTGTAAAATCTAAAAATATATTTAAAAAAAATACTAAAATAAACATTGTTTTAGATCTATAAAAAAATTAATATTCAGGGCTTTCAATCCAGTTCTTTTAATCAATTTATAATATATGTGTGTATATATGTGTGTATATATGTGTGTGTATATATATATATATATATATATATATATATATATATATATATATACATACATATATACGTGTGTGTATATATATATATATATATATATATATATATATATATAAGACTGCATTTTCCGCATGATGACATTGCTTTGCATTATATTCAGCCATGTATAAGGAAGAGCATCATTAAAGATGCGCACGTTTGTAGATTCCAAATGAGCATGTTGTAATGTCTAATAGCATGTTGAAGTCGACACCAATGCGCAGGAGCAAACTCCCATCTCCACAGTGGCTATCTGCCTAGGCTGTGTTGACACCTTGGAATTGATTTCCCAATGGCAGCACGGTCCATCAGTTGCCAGAAACATTGGCTTGACTGCAGTCGCATCATGTTGACACAGAGCACAATCACTTCAGTGTGCCTGCATTGTTCCTGTGGCACAATAGAAAACAGACAAAGACTAGTGGATGTCAGAAGGGATGCTACACAATTCCCATTCGCTAAGATTCACTCTTGACTCTTTCTTACCCATCACACCCCCACAAAGCCACAAACTATAGGCACGGCGCTGAAAAAGTCAAGAAATGAACACCATATTATCAGAAAAACCTCTTGTCGCCCAATCAAAATGCTAGTTTGGATCTTTAAATCTTATTGTACTTGTATTATGACAATAAAGGCATTCAATTAATATCAGAAAAACCTCAAGTCGCCCAATCAAAATGCCAGTTTAGATCTTTAAATCTTATTGTACTTGTATTATTACAACAAAGGCATTCAATTAATATCAGAAAAACCTCGAGTTGACCAATCAAAATGCTAGTTTGGATCTTTAAATCTTATTGTACTTGTATTTTGACAATAAAGGCATTCAATATATCAGAAAAACATCGAGTTGCCCAATCAAAATGCTAGTTTGGATCTTTAAATCTTATTGTGCTGGTATTATGACAGTAAAGGCATTCAATTTCTATCAGAAAAACCTCGAGTTGCCCAATCAAAATGCTAGTTTGGATCTTTAAATCTTATTGTACTTGTATTTTGACAATAAAGGCATTCAATTTATATCAGAAAAACCTCGAGTTGCCCAATCAAAATGCTAGTTTGGATCTTTAAATCTTATTGTACTTGTATTATGACAATAAAGGCATTCAATTAATATCAGAAAAACCTTGTTGCCCAATCAAAATGCTAGTTTGGATCGTTAAATCTTATTGTACTTGTATTATGACCAGAAAGGCATTCAATTCAATTATGGAGGCAAAAATATGGATGGGGAAGGCTTTTTCCATGAATCGTTGGTAGAAACGTAATCACCGTGAAATGGATGATACATGGTCAGGACTTTAGTAATTGAATTTTGGTATAATCATATCTGCGGAAAAAAAAATATACATAAAAAATATTCAAAAGAATAAAGGTGAGTCTTTTTTCAGATTAAATGTATTTTGGTGCAGCTTCTTAATATTTGGATGATTTTACGTGCACTAACTAATGCAATGTCTGCTGGGGAAAAAAAGGGAAATCATTTTCTGAAATCAATGTCCAGGACTGATGCGTTTTTATGCACCTATCAAAATCCAGGGCTGCTTTTTTTAGACGCTGTCTGCCTCTGACTGGGTGCTAAATCATTTTTCCGAACAACACCAAGCTTGCTCAGCCCCAAATTTAGACGGAGCAGTTTATAATTGATTTTCAAAATATCATTAGAGTCCTTCTAAATTAAGGGCCTGTAAAGCCGTCTAATATTGGCATTCAATTCAATTATGCCGTGTGCTGTATTGATGTTTTGTCACGACAAACAATGGATCAATTATTAATGAAGACTTCCTGTAGGTAATTACAACACTAATTTAGTTATGGAACATTGGGTAAGTATCTGATTTGTCTATTGAGGAGCTTTATTTTGACTAAACAAAGGGCTCATATTCTTCATAGGAGGGACAAAGTCTAGCTATAATAACATATCCACCAAACACGGGTGTCAGAAAACCCTGAACTGCAAAGTACTCGGCTTTTCTGTGGGTGCAATTGCAGTTTTATGGTAATATTTATGCTGAGAAGTCTATTAAATTAGTTTATTTTCACTTGGGTGTACAGTGTGAAGTCGAGGTGTTTGCCGTTACCAACACGATCCATTAAGTATTTTTATTTTTGGTTGTTCATGCTAATGCCGCTGCTAAGTTTGGCTACACACAATTGCGCTTGAGTCATCAGGCTAATCAAGCTTTACATCACCGTGCGTCTACTTCCACTCGTATATTGCAATTTTCTCTGTATTGCATCAATCATGGTCCCGTGCAATGAAAAATGTCTCTTGCACACAAAAGATATGTCACTGTGATGGCGGCGGTTTTTCCACCGGCTGTTGTCGACCAGTAAATTAGTCAGTATATTAGTGCAATGAATCTGTAATTAGTCCAATAGAGGGACCGTTGCTTTCAAGTCGAGCTGAGTGTCACAGATTTAAAAGTGGAAATAGAAACAGTACAAGTCTAACAGTCTAAAATACTTGTCAAAGTGGCGGCCCGGGGGCCAAATCTGGCCCGCCGCATCATTTTGTATGGCCCGGGAAAGTAAATCATGAGTGCCGACTTTCTGTTTTAGGATCAAACTAAAATGAAGAGTATAGATGTATATTAAATTTCCTGATTTTCCCCCTTTTAAATCAATAATTGTAATTTTTTAATCAATTTTTTCTGTTTTTTGTTCAAAAATAATTTTGTAAAATCTAAAAATATATAAAAAAGCTAAAATAAACATTGGTTTAGATCTATAAAAAACAGAACATTCAGGTCTTTTAATCCATTTATATAAAAAAAAATCTAAATATTATATCTAAAATGGTCCGGCCCACATAAAATCGAGTTAACGTCAACACGGCCCACGAACCAACCCGAGTCTGACACCCTTGGTCTAAAATGTATTTTTCTGTGTCTGTATTCTCACCCTCTTGCTACTGTGACAATGAAATTTCCCGAATACGGGATGAATAAAGTTATAAAGTTATCCAACTAGAGCCAAAATTGTAGACATTAATCAATATCCAACTATACGAAAGATTGTATGAGCATTTGTATTTTAGAAATAAGACTTTCCTGTTCAGAATGGTGTAGCATGGTTTTCATCTGGCACAGACTTCAACATGCCAGTTTCTTGATCCCTTCCTCTTAATTAGGGCCCGCTATTCGCAGTATCGGCTTCAGACAGGACTATATTTTTCCCAGCTCACATTCGAAAGTAGTTCTTGAAATTCCGTGTAGGCATTTTGATCTCCTCTACTGAATTTACCAAAGAAGCGTGTATGGTGGTTTATGTTTTAACATTTCTTAACGGTCTACTGTACGATCATCACCTCACATTTAGCCTTCTTAAAAGGCTTTTATAACGAATTAGCATAGCACAACTTTGTGATGTTCACGTGCTCATGTAAAACGACCTACTAATTAGCAGTCATTGTTCATTTGTGTCCTCGCTCGGGTTATTGTGGACACGTACGTTGTTTTTTTTTTAGCTGGTTGGTGCGTCCCAAGCGCGTGGCCGTATGCTGATAGGCCGCATTGTGTTTCCTGACTGCATTCATCAGTGGATGTGCGTGTGCATATTGGCGTGTAATCAGGGCTCTTCGGAACTTTACAATACGTCATTAACAGTCGAGACTATTGTGCAGACAGCGTGATTTCAAAGATGCTACACAACAGCTTGTGCGGCAGAGGCTGATTGAACTGGAGCACTTGAAAGGGGGAGAGAGACGTCAGGTTCACGGCGTTGTGCCGTGGCACATCTGCCTCCTTCTCTGCTCCTGCCGTCAGACTCCTTTGTGAAAGGGGAAGGGGTTTGAACTTCAAAGAAGAGCAATTCTACCTGGGAGACGGAAACAATTAGAACGGGGTCTGCCGAGCGCTGGCGTGGAGAAGTTGAACTTGCCCAGGCGCCACCTCCTCTCTCCCATTCAGAAGACACACAAAGTGGTGTCATTCAATTCAGTTCTTGGAATGAAAACCTTGCTCTGGTGGGGCTTTGACTCTATTGTTGTTGCAGCTGGTCTACAAATGTTCTCTTCATAAATGGCACGTCAGACCGGCTAACAGTTAGTCGTGAATTCTGCGCTTTCAAAAAATCTTAAAAACAAAAAAAAGGCCAGACCAAAGAAAGCCAATGATGAACTTTCCTGGTGTGAATACACCCTAAGACAAGGGTGTCAGACTCGGGTTGGTTGGCGGGCTGCGTTAACGTCAACTCGATTTAATGTGGGCCGGACCATTTTAGATATAATATTTAGATTTTTTTTTTTATAAATGGATTAAAATAACTTGATTAAAAGACCTGAATATTCAGTTTTTTATAGATGTAAAACAATGTTTATTTTAGCTTTCTTTTTAAAATATTTTTAGATTTTACAAAATGATTTTTGAACTAAAAACACAGAAAAAATTGATTAAAAAATTACAATTATTGATTTAAAAGGGGGAAAATCAGGAATGGAATGGAAAATTTCTTTTAATCATGTTTTTCATTTCAAATGGAAACCAAATATATTTTTTAATTATGTTCAATATTAAAGTGAAAACGGAAAATATCTACATATTTATTTTTAGATCTTACAAAATGCGATTTGAACTAAAAACAGAAAAGAAATAAAATTGGATTGAAAATATTGCAATGATTGATTTTAAAAAGGGGGAAATCAGGAAATATAATATACATCTATACTCTTCATTTTAATTTGATCCTAAAACAGAAAGTCGGCACTCATGATTTACTTTCCCGGGCCACACAAAATGATGCGGCGGGCCAGATTTGGCCCCCGGGCCGCCACTTTGACGCATGTGCCCTAAGATATCAGACAAATTAGAACCACTATCCCTTAAAAAAAATCTATCCAGAATTTAATGTTTTACAAGGCAAAATGGCCTGCTACGATTGGTTGTTTGCTGTGATCCAGTATAGAAGATTGAAGAAGAAAAAAATGGAGAAGCCTTGGAGGCTGACCCACCAATTTAAGCAGTGGCTGTCACTGCGTCACGGTCGAATAGAAATTGAACAATGGCCGCTGAATTTCAAGCGAGATTCGGAGCCGCCAAACACATGGCCTCACATGGCAATTGAACAGAGTGTTGTTGCTCAGAAAGCAACTTTTCTGGTTTTCTTGTAGGACATAAAAGTGCCGTTCCGATCGATTCAATGCCATGAGAATGAAATGACCAGGATGAATGGCAATATTAACAGCCATTGCTCAGAATTTCCTTGTGCCAACCGAGGCCTACAAACCGAACAAATGATTGTATTCATTGAAATTTCGCCGTATTCTTAACAACACTCTTCTGGGTGGATATTTCAATTCAAATGAATTTCTTCTGCTCATGTTAAAGGATGTTTTAAGGCTTTTCCTAAGTTTGAACTGCTCTTCAGGGGCAACAAATGTGTTCGAGAGAGAAAAATAAAACAACAAACGACACATGTTCACCTTGTGGAGTTTTATGTCCTCTCTATTTTATTTTCTGTGTGTCTTTAAGCCACTCTTTTCTTGTTTTAAGTCAGCAATTATAGTCGCATTCATTGATCGTTTATTTATCGTTAAATTTGACGATGATTATCCACAGCGGGGCCAGTGCAAAGAGCATTTCCATTAAGTCTTGTATAAATAATGACACAATTTGCATCGTGTATAGTGCCTTCCTCTACGACAACCAAGTACTGAGCTAACCTAGATGGCTGTAATAAGTATATTCTCATTAACACTTTTATCCCACACTGTCTTTGCAGCAGCCCAGCTTGAGTCCAGAGGAAATCTCAGGGGGAAACTGCTGCCTTATATAGAATACCCTTGAGCCATTTCACCACGTTCTAAAATCCCCGGCATGTCTTCGCCTGCTCGTTAAACAGCCCCACCTACTTTCACCTCACTTGCATTTCATTACGACGTGAAAGTTTTAGTTCAGTGTCTCGGGCTTTTAATAGCACCTTCTCAGACCGAACCCGACTGAGTGTATCGCCCAGATAATGAATTAGGTTAACACCGTCTTCTTTACATTCCCAAAAAAGCAAGACTGATTATAAAGAGTGACATTGCGTGAACATAAAGATGGAGACACATTTTGTAATTAAGCAGGCTGGACTGTTTAGACTTTTTGGGGGGAAGGGTGTTAATGTACGGACACAATTGTCCATGTTTTTACAGAGAAAATGAATGAACAAACGTGATGACATCATGTAACTTTGCCCAATGTCCATCTATAAAATAATATGGCTGGGAGAAAAATGTGAAATAATTGGTTTCCATAATGACTTTTCCAGGAAATGAGAATTTTTTTTAAATAAAGATATACCTGAATAATTAATTCTGACAAAAGCAAGTAGCTCTAAGAGAGCGAGAACAAGGAGGATGGAAAAAATGTTATTTCAATAAAGTAAAAAAGACAAGAGAGATATTTTCCCCATTCTTACATTCTTTCTTTTTTGATAAATTCCACTTCTTGAATGTTTGATATGATCGCACACATGTAAATATTAGACATGATTGCATTTTGTAAGTGCATTTGCTCTAGCTCATTAGTGGGATGTGAAATGATGTTATTTCACCTAATGAAGTCAAATGAGCAGAAGGTTGTGTTGGGGCAGCCATTATTTCATTACTAACTGTATGTATCGTTTTCTTTAACACAGTGATAGCTCTCTCAAGGATACGGCAGGCATACGTACAATATCTTTTAACTGGCTCAATGTTGGAGATGAGAGAAAAGCACTCACATTAGCTGGCGGCCGAGTTTGTCGGACGTGCAGACGTGAACGGGGCGATATCGGTCCCTTGAAACGAGGCCGATGACCGATTCGGATTCAGGGTCGCATCAAAAGATGTGACTAACAGGGATGCTTGGGGTCAGGGACACTGACGAAGGGATTTTGTCATTTTCGGACTTAAGCGTAGCACCATGGAGAGCGACGATAAAAGAACCATGGAGAGCGACAATAAAGGCACAATGTCACTCCACGACCTGTACATGGGGGGGAGGGGGACATACTCGGTCAGAACCGTGTGAACTGGTCTTTTGACACATAAATAAGCTAACTTACTTAAGATACTAATCGTTAACGTGTTCCTTACTATGAAAAACATTCAACCAAGTTCACCAGTGACAATATTGTAGGTGTTTTGTAGATGTGGAAAAACTTAAAAAATGATAACATCATTAATAATTTAAATATTGCTTCTTAAAAAACAGTTGTTTTGTATAGATATGTCACCATTTCTTTGTAAGAATTGTTAGGAGTTTTTTTTTCTTTTTTTACTTCAGGATTGTAAGTTAGCCTAAATGCCACTGGTATTGTTTGACATTTTTTGCCATTGTCCAGTAAATATGTGACAGTTTCTCTTTTAGCACTGGATGGCAGCTATATCTTCTACTTGTGTGACATTTACGGAGCACAATGACACTCTCAGGACACATTCACAAAAGTCTCATCGGTATGCATCGCTCCAAATAATCCATCCAGAAATAGGAATGACGCTTTTAGGAGTGATAAAACTTATCATGCTCTATTCCTATGTCCTTCCATAGTCTTATTTATTTTCTCCAAAGAATGTTCGCTTTAGAAATGAGCTCGGGGAAGAGTGTAATTCTATGAAATTACAGGGAAAAAAATTATGGTATCAGCATAGGAGATGAATGTATCGTTCATACAATCAGTTTTACTCAATCAGCTGATTTAGCCAGAATTGGAGCCGTTAACATTTGCCATTTTGTGTGATTAAATAAAATTCCCCTCAATTTCCTTTGATTTTCAATACCGGCTGATATTGAAATATGGAAGTGAATTGTACCATCTGTGTCCAATTTTGTCTTGTTTTTCATATTGCAGGAAAATATCTGCATGCAATATATTATTGTAGCACTTGTAAACTTTTTAGAAAAAAAATCTGATACCAAGAATAAATCTACACATCTAAAATCTTAAAGTTTTCTGCCGATCCCAGAAAAACAAACATTAGCACTTGAACTGATTTTTTTTCCTTTTCTCCTTATTTGTTAGCGGCTCGCGTGGTTTACAAGCTAACACCTTCTCGCCATCTTATTTCACTGTAATGAAGCCAATTGGCGAGGACAAGCCACTTAGCGAATCTCCTCAGCAGGATGGATTAAAATGTCAGACCTGTGTGTAAAAGAAGCATTTTATTTATTTGTTCTATCCCTCCACTTACCCGCGGCCCCAAATCTGCACTCTTTTCTTTCCATTTCGTGACCGATAGAGCCCTAATATTGCTGGCGTTGTCAGACAAGATGCTAATCCAAGTCTGGACGCATACATTTAGAGGCCGGCCACGTACGGCAATGCTCAGTGCATTCTACGCTTGATAAAAAACATTATAAAGCACATTTGTAGTCATGTTGCCCATCTTCTGCGATTCGCCATGTGATCCTTTCGCAAAAAGTGACATCATTCGAATGTATCTTTTACATTATGCATGAGAGTCTCTGATTACACTTTACAAATAAGTCCGTGGAGAAAGAATGTGAATAAGACGGTCTTGCTCTGTGAGTCAGCGTAGCTGTGATATAGCATATATACGTATATGTATTCCCTGAAGCTTCCTTCAGATGTGGAGCTGGCAGCCATCCAGGAACATGCCATCCCCTCCATTCTTCAAAGTGCATTTATATTAGCGACACTCTTGGCAGGAAGGCAGGCAGGCAGGCAGCTCTCTCGCAGCTCTCTCCAGCGGTTAAGGTTGAAGCGCCTCCCAGACTGACTATCATTACGATGGCTATGACATAAAAACTCTTATTGGCCTTGTTTGCCGTTGGTTAGTGCAAATGTATCAAAAGATACTACACGTGCCGCCCGCTCCTATCCAGGGATGTAAGCATGTATAGACGCTGATTAGGAGGTGATTTCAAAGATTTGACATTGATTATAAATATTTAATGGCACGGCTTGCCCTTGCTTACCTTTGCCGCAGAGTAAGAAGGTTTATCGAGTGTGCAAAAGCTTTTTGTAGTCGTATTGATAGCAGATACTCGCTTATTTTCTCTTTCCTAACAGTCTTTGTGCGTGTGTGTTTTTGTTGTTTTGCTTGTAGTCAAGGCTAACTCCGTTGACCATTTGTGAATGGGTCGTTGCTTCCAAGAGACAAAGAATGGAACTTTTTTCATTAAATATAGCTTTGCCACACAAATGTAGCATTCCATGACAAAAGTAACTGAGAAATATTGCAATTCTTCTGAATTTTAAATGAAGAAAATTACATTTTCATGTTTTTTCTTACCTTGAATGAGGTTTATAACACAGACTTGCACCTCAACTGTCTTATCCAGGCCACCTACTTGCGCGCGGCTAAATTTAAGCAAAATATATATATTTTGGGGGGGATTTTTTTATACACTCTCGCTCTGCTCGACTTTTCTCTGGAGAAATAAAGTGACATCATTCAGGCAAACATCTTCTGGAAGGACGAAGTCTGTAAACTGTATTCGTAAAATTACCTTTCAATAACTTGCTCAAGGATCCTTTAGGCAAGGTCATCATTATGGAAAATCAAACCCACAACCACCGAGTCCCCGCCTCCAGCGTTAGCAGCAGCAGCGCCCCCATCGTTAATGTCTCCCTAAGTGTTTTGTTTGTTTACTTTGGACTGCGGAGGGTAAGCATTGGAATAAACCCTCCCACACATTTCTCACGGCAGGGAGGCCCGAGCTGTAAAATGGCCAGATTGATAGAGCAACGTTCAATTCATCCCTGAAGGAGAAGGGCAAACTCCTCCGGTGGTGACTGCATCAAGCGCGCCCTTCCCGCAACTCCACAGCGGAGATAAACCGTTCCACCTAACAATGGCTCTTCAGTGGCGGCAATGACGGCCGCATCTTCTATAGAAGGGGAACAATTAACTTCACACTGTGGTTGCCAAATAATGAAATAGCTGCGTAAGCGTAGCGTTCTTCTTCGGGCGGGCAACGCCGTCTTTCCACACGTGTGACAGTCCACGCCAGCAGATACGAGTAAAGGTGATTTAGCCAAAGAGAGGTTGAGCGACGGCTATCATTAGTCCGCGTTGGAGAGCAAAGTCGTGGCTTAACGGAGAAAGATTCCTGACCATTAGCACGCTGGCGGCGGCAGTATTGATAGGATTTTAATAAGATGCGGCATTAATGCTTATCATGAGTGAGTGACTTTATGGTAATGGGAAAAGGCAGAGGAGGAGAGAGGAAGTCTCTTATGTGTTTTCGGCAACATTCTCCCTACGCAGGAGGTCATTGATGCCTGACATGAGCAGTAAAGTGTTGAAAAATGAGCTAGCCTAATTTTTTCAGACTATAATCCAGTTTTTTTTCCGTTGTTTGAACCCCGAGGCTTTTTTTTTAACAAAGCGTCTTATTTATGGATTTTTGGGGGGGGGGCGCTGAGCGATCCGGTGCGGGTCGGGTAGGACGGTATAACATTTCCATGCTACGCCGTGCGTTTCCACCGCAGAGGTACTAGGGGGCATTCCGTCTAGGCGGGGGGATATTTCATCAGGCTGACACTGGTTGGTGTTAGACATCTGGGCTGCATGGATTTTCTTTTTTAGAGCGGCAAAGCCAGCTTGCCGAGCAGTTGAAAAACCCTGTGGAATTTTACAGATGATGGGGCTCCATCCCAGGCGACGTACGGCTACAAAAGAGCAATTTTAAAAGAATCAATATCCTTCTGGTTGTTATAACGAGAGGATGCTAAGCTAGGGCGTTTTCAGCCAGTAATCAGAGGACTTCATTGCCAAGGAAGACTGTCTGATTTTGGGTTTAAAGAAATGAATACAGTGGTACCTCGACCTACGATCAGCTCTACCTACGAGATGCTCGAGATACGATGAAAATTTCGATCGAATAATTCACCCTAGATACAATCAAAATTTCGAGATGCGACCAAGCCCGTGACCGGACGTTTGGTCGCCCGGACCCAAAGTCCGCCGACCAAACGGCCGAGTACCGACCAAGCCAGGTGGCCATGGCACTGTCTTGCCGCATCTCTTTCGTGTGTAAAATATATCTACGAGCACGGGGCGGAGCTTTGCATTTCCCCCCTGTTTTTTCCCCATGTTGGTCAATGCATACTACATTTGTACATACAAAGTAAACAAGAATGGATCGGCAGAGTTTTGCAAAGAAAAGGCGACTGTTGACAATCAACATTAAGCGCGAAATAATTGAAAAATATGAGAGTAGTGTACGTGTCACCAAGCTTGCTCGGCAATACAAGAGGAATATGTCGACCATATCCACCATACTTAAGCAGAAGGACACAATTAAGGAGAAGAGGCCTTCCAAAGGACTAACTATAATTTCCCACCGGCGCAGTGACCTTCATGACGAGATGGAGAGCCATCTTTTATTGTGGATAAAAGAGAGTTCCAATTCAAAAGCCGCGGTGGAATTTATCAAGACATTTGCCTCGATGATCACCCAGGAAAGTTACAACCAAGTGGCAAGAGTTTTCGGATTTTGTAGAAAAGGCAAGTGGTCGCACGTTATCGTATTATGATGACATTTGTTCGCGTCATTTTCGAAATATTTCGAAGGGAAGGCAAAAACAAACAACTCTTGATTCGTTCGTTTTGAAGACTCCGGCTGAACGTGCGGGTGGAGTCAACCCGTTACAAAGGTAAAAAAGATTAAAACAAAATTAGAATTACGTTTTGTGTAATGTTACATTAAACGTATGTTTGAGTGTGTATATATTAATCCAAGTTAATTTAAATTTGTTTGTTCCGTTACGAGGGCGTTATCGTGGAAAGATAACCCCCCCTCCCCTCTCTTTCTGTTCCTCTCTGTAACATCCGCGGAATCCGCCCAATTTTAGTTATATTAAACAATTTGAGTACTATTAAACCACTCGTTTTGTGTTACTTTGTTAATAGATGGCGAATTAGAAGTAATAAAACATTTTTTCCAATCCAATATCCTGTTTTTGGTGTTTTTTCAGAGGGTTGGAACGAATTAATTTGTTTTTAGTTCATTTCAATGGGAAACGTTCGCTCGAGTTACGAGAAGCTCGACATACAAACTCAGTTCCGGAACGAATTAAGATCGTATGTTGAGGTACAACTGTACATCTTACTTAAAGGTGGTCACGAGAGCACAAACGTTTGTCATGATGTGTAAAATACTGCCATTTTTAGATGAGGAAGATGTGATATCTCCTGTGTGAGCAAAATATTTCATTTCCTTCTGTTAATCAGTTGGACTGATTTTCCCCTTGTTCCATTTTTAACCTTACAGTGTCACAGCCTCCAGTAGCTCTAATTGAAATATTAACAGCCAGTTAAGTAAATGATGGCAATTTAATCAGTCCCCCAATCCTTTTTTTAATCATTTCCTCATGTGAGGGAGTGATCTTTTTTTAATGAAGACAGAAGTTGAAAGATCAATTTAGATTTTTTTTTAACTAACACCATAATACATTAAAATATCAACAGTTAACCACTTTCTACTTTATCTTACATTATTCTAAAAGGTAACCAAAATAACTAATTATTTTGAATACAGACACAAATGTGTTTAATTGTCTCTTATCCCTAATGAGATAATTCATGCAGTTATTTAAAATAAAAGCATGTTTACAGACAAATTAAGAAATGTAGTTCGCTTATGCAACCGTGGCGTTGTCCAGCACAATCAATTTTAACTCAACTTAATGGTATTCATGACCAAAAATACATTATTATTTTAATCCTTATAGAAGTGAAGGGATTTGCCGATCACATAAATAAGACGACAGGTACTGGATTTGTCACAATTTGGTCTTTTTTTTCCTCATTTCTAAGCGTCTAGAAGTTGGGTCTTTTCCGTCTTTCCCGTAGATTTCAATAAAAATAAAGAAAAGGCTTTCATAAGGCTTTTTAGCCAATGAATCAATCCCCCAAGTTGCAGAACAAGGGTTATCAGGAATCATTTTTTATTACCGAGTGAATATTGGATGACTGCAGAAATGTAAATGACAACTTATCGTTAATTTATGTCTAAAAAGAACCCACTTCTAAAGACCGCCTTTCTCAACTTCACCATGGCAGTGTCATTTAATTTGCATATCTGTCTTTGTTTTGCATTCCCACTAAACTGAATATTGATGAACAACATCAATAAGTATTTGATTTTTCTTCCTACGCCTACATTTATGCTTTTTACCGTAAATCCCATTACGAAAGTGAAACAAAAATCCCGGCGCAGCAATCAGCTGCTAAATCTTAGCTTTTTTTTTTAAATATTTTTTTTAAGTTCCCCTATCAGACGTGAAAGTCTGATAACCATTGCCGCCGCCCCTCCCGTCACACACGCCTCTCCCTTGCCCTTCACATCTGTGTGTCTGCACAGTCGAGATAAGCAAATCAATATCCTGTCACTTCTCATTTTTGCTGGCCCAGTTGGGCTCTCCGCACCTTCCGCAAGGTGACAGTCTCTTGCTTTGCTTTTCTGACTGGACATTCGCTGTCGGCACTTTGTAGAATATTGTACCTCGAGATCGACACTCTATCACCGCTAGGATAGCAAAATGAAGGCGGAAGTAACATGCCAGGTAATAAAATGACCTAAAAACACCATTTTCTTCTTATAAACAAACATTTATTTAGTCAACGGGCTTTTGGAAATCATCCTCCTGGATTGGGTTGAAGCCAAAAAATTAAATGACTTGTTGAATGTGTATTTTTAATAGTGCTTTTCAGGAATGTTTTAATGGAGGCCGTTTTAGTCTTAAATGGTGTTTTCCAAAATGGAATATTGTTTGTTATATCCCCTTTCATTCGGCACGTTCTCTTCCCCGGGGCTGTTGTCAGACGCTGCTCCGGCTGTCAGCCTCGTCCTCGTGTGCGAATATTCTCATTCATCCTCGTCGTTGTACTTTCAGGGCATAGAATCGATGGCTAATGAACTTTTTTTCTATTCCCGACGGCGCTAGATGATTTTTTTTTTCTCCTCAAATCTGATGTGGCACAGTGGGATGACTGTTTATCCCTGCATAATTGCACAAAGCCCCAAACATCGGGTTTTTTTGTCCTTTAGACTAGTGATTATTTGGTACGGACCCTAACAGCAAAATAAATAAATAAATAAAAATATTCTCTTTTATTCATAATCAAAGCTTTTACATTGTAAAAAAGACAGAATAATCCCCAACGCTCTTTCAGTACATTAACGCTAATCGTAAACCCAGACGCGATCAAAATGGAAGAAAAAAAAACTGATGTCTTCCGAAAAATTCTTATCAAAGGAGAAAACGTCCAATGGGGAGAAAGAAAAGCGTATGACTTGGAAATGCTAGAAAGCCACATTAAACAGCCAGAACCGGGAGAGCCATTTAAAATATGGATTTAGCGTGATGGTTGATTACCATGCTCTAGCCATCTCTGCATAATACGAAGCGGCAGGCTCTTTCAAAACTTATTTCAGCACCAGGAATAAAAAAATAGAAAGCTTTCAACCTTTTGGCAAGAAAATGCAGGGAAAAGAAAGACAGAATCAATTAATGAGGGCCTCCACATCTACAAATGAAGTTTTATTGAAACATCATCCGGGTAAGACGCTTCTTATTCATTCAACACAGTGAGGACTGACCTGGGATCAAACCAGAACTGTGAGGCCGAAGTAATGCAATACTGACATCCCTGTCTAGACTGTATGTAACCCGTAATTTGCTTTTGACCATTCCAGTCTGCCATTCGCCTTAAGTCAACTAGGATTGGCACTCGGTTTTACGCAACCTTGAACATGATCAGCTGTATAGAAAATAAATGCACGGATGGATACGAAGCGGCTTCCAGGCACAATTTTCGACCAATCCGACTCCCAGGGATTGTAAATGTCAACCAGTGAAGGTCATAGGGTGGACAGTTCCGACTCCGTCTCTAAGGACTTGGCTCAAGCACCTCATGAAAGTCGGTGTGACGTCATAAAGTTTAGGGAATATATTGGGAGTACACTCCAGTATCATTTTACAATGACCAAAATGCAATTTAAAAGAAAACTGAGAAATCTCATCTTTTTTTTTAATCTCATTATGTATACTAAGGAGCAGAACTATTCAATAATATTGGACATGACACAAAGTACTTCACTAATGTCACATTAATTGTGTTTTTTAAATCTCTTTTTTAAATGAATGGCACTAATTTTTAGTATTCTGGTATTTTAGATGGCAATAAAATAACTATAATGAATCATGATGATTCATTTGACACTCAGTCAGCTTTACTTTTTATTAATCTAGTATATAATCTTACGGATTTAACAAACTGTATCAAAAAAAGTTTTATCTCGCTAAGTGTTTAGAAAACGATGTAAAAAATTCAAGTGACAACGTGCTAAGCATCAGAAAATGAAGAAACCTTTGTCGAGTTATCAAACCAGTAAAATCATTACACTTTTACATTAAACCGACGCCAATGAATTACATATTTACATTGTTGCATCCTCAATGGCTTCCAATAGGATGGTTTAATCATAGATAAAAATTTTGGACGACTGTGTGTCTTTTCCACCAATTAAATCTTATTTCCACAAAGAACCAACCTTGGGGATTTCTGTCATACAATAGCTGGATAAACCAAAATAATGGAGAGACAACTTTGCCCTGCTCATCAGACAAGCTAAAATATAAATTAATGATGCCGCGTTCGGAGACTTTTTTATCAATGTATTTCTTGTCGGACGACAACAGAGGGCAAATTCATTAAAATATTCAGTGCCTGGAGCAATGTCGAATAACAGCAGCGCCTGATAAGATTTCCAAGGCTCACCATAGAAATGAATGCCCTAAACAATTATTTCTTGGGAATATTCCTAGGGTTTACAAAAAAAAAACTGTGGAACAGAAGGGATGATATGCCACTCCATGGTGTCTTTCATATTTCCTCCACCAGAAAATGCCCGCCGTGAAGTGGGCATAATGAATTGCGACATGGACCATCACTTGCAAATGAATGATGATTTGTACCAAATGTGTATTTGGAAGATTATTTCTTATCACCAGCAAGACACATGATGTCCTGCGTGAGGTAAATAAACTGCGGAATCTAAATGGATAGGCCAATGCACAAACAAGATGGCTTTGTGTCCATTTGTAAGTTGGGGGCCGCGGGCTAAATGGACTTGACAACCGTGCATAATCACCTGCCGTTTTTCACCGGGAGTGTCTTGGCTGGAAAAAAGCAGCCTTGTTGAGACTTGATTCAGCTCCAAAAGCCCCATTAAACACTAATCCCGAATCGGGTCCCATGCCCTGGACATTTCGGGGGGAAAGTGGGGTCGTGCTGGGGCAAACTATATCATGGCACTCTTGTTTTGGAGGGAAATATCTGAGTTGGAGTTTGATTTATTTAATAAGGGACAGCATATATTAATGAACATATTCATTTTCATAATCATGTTAATGAACAGATATATGTAAGCATGTAACATCGTAGCCGAGGGCTAATTTGGCTAAAAAATGTATTACTATAGCTGATGGTAGCAGTTCCCTGTATATGGTATTAAGTTGGGGGGGGTTCGTCAAACTATCCGAGCACAGAAAGTTTAACCAGCGGGGGTTGGGCTGAAACAAGAGGCACCTGACTGTAATTCACTGATTGCACTTGCAACATTCAATATTTGTGGAAATGTTTCCTTTTTAGAGCTTGGACAAAAAGCCTGCACCCCCCACGGCCCTTTGTGGAATACCTTGCCCCACCCACACTAACTGTTAGTGCATTTCAAGTCAGATAATGAAGGAATATCAGCCACTGGCAAAAAAAATCAAGTTTAACCTTTAAATGTGTTTTGGGGGTTAACTTAATGATTGGCCATTGTAATATTGTCTGTCTACATGTCTTGCTGCACTGTTTTTAGCCCAAAAAAATATTACTATAGCTGATGGTAACGGTTCCTTGTAGTATATGGTATTAAGTTGGGACGGCTGTGGGGGGAGGTTTTTCTTCCAACTATCCCAGCACAGAAAGTTGAACCAGTGGGGGTTGGGCTGAAACAAGAGGCACCTGTCTGTAATCCACTGATTGCACTTGCAACCTTCAATATTTGTGGAAAGGGTTCCTTTTTAGAGCTTGGAAAAAAAGCCAGCACCCCCCACGGCCCTTTGTGGAATACCTTGCCCACCCCTGAGTTCGTGCATTTCAAGTCAAACTGATAAGGATAAGTTTTATTATTTATGGTGGAGGCCCAGCGGCTTGAGTGGTTAGCACGTCGGATTCACAGCCCTGGGGTCCTGGTTTCAAATCAAGGTGGGTCCACCTGTGTGGAGTTTGCATGTTCTCCCCAAGCCTGCATGGGTTTTCTCCGGGTACTCTGGGTTCCTCCCACATTCCAAAGACATGCATGATCAGCTGAGTGATGGAAGATTTTGTAAATGAAGGTGGCACACAATGTACACATTACTTTTACATAATGTGGTCACCATGAAAATGTACTTTACTGTGCTGTGGAATACTCTCTTAGCATTTCATATTAGTGTTTTCCCTCTGGATACTATGGGGATTAATGTAGAATTAATTGATTCAAGAAACTTGAATAATGCAATTGTTCCTTTTGTGCACGTGAATGTTCCCCAAGGGACTTGTTCCATCAATTAACATCAGATGAGCAGCCGCATTCATTAGTGTTAGTGTTCGGCAGTCAGAGTTAAGAGAGAGTCAAGCAGATGTTTGGTAAGCTTCATTTGAGGCTTGATTACATTTGTGTTGTGACTATTTCGCTATTTTGTCACCCTCACGGCTTTAGTCATTGTGAACTTTGGGAGTGATAGACAACAAGGATGCAGTACGGTCTGATAGGAGTGAGTTTTTAGGCTAAATAATGGGAAAAACAAATTAAAAGTGTTATAAAAATACTAAAAGGTCACCCATACACACAGTGAAATTACATACCTGTCAACCTCTGCCGATAACTGCCCTTATAAATGATTATGATTCCCCTTACAAACCCCCCAAAAACCTTACAAACACCGTACGAGTCGTACGGTGTTTGTAAGGTTTTTTGGGGGGTTGTAAGGGGAATCATAATCATTTATAAGGGCAGTTATCAGCAGAGGTTGACAGGTATGGAAATTACATAGGTCATGTAGGTCATTGGCAAATAACGACAAGTGTGGTTAGGTTCCACACTAGTAAAAGTTATAACCTAAAGAAAAAAATAATGCTAAAAAAATAAAAAAATACATAGATCCTTGTCTGGCATCGTGCCCCAAAGAAATAATGCCTAATTAGAGTTTAAGTCGTAAATAATAAATAGTTTTTTTAATTGTACATCGCTTGGGCTGGAAATTATTCCATTATTAGTGAGCTATTATTGGGAAGTGTATGTGTCATAACTTCAACAATCCAACAACCATCTGAAAAAAAAATGGATCGCTATCATTATAATACCACTGCAGGCGCAGCCTCCAAATTTCTGAGTCAAAATTAGCTTGAACCAGACCTCCAAATATGAAATTAAATATTGATTCAACACTCCCAAATACTTTTTGGGTGATTTTCCTTTCACACAAAAACAGGATGCTTGAGAGGATGCTGGAGGAGGAACTGCAACTACCTTATTTGAAGTGATCTCTTCTCAAGGCCCGCAAATTCAATAGCGAATGGGCTTTTATGACACGGCGCAGATGAACAAAAGCTCGGCAAGCTTTTGTGTCCTTAAGAATTGTGACCTTGACATGCCGTGGAGCGAGCTGGTTTGAGTACCAGCATATGAGGAGCATGCGCCGTACTGAGCCACGTGCAAACACACACATGACTCCCCCATAGTATTCCGTTTCCTACCCCACAAGCACCCACACACTCGCGCCCACACAAATTCACAAGTTAGCGCTCTCTTTATCTCATGAACCAGTTGGCTGAACATCTATAAATAGGCTGTAGGGCATTGCACAACCTCATTTTGCCTCCCTCATACTCTCCTAGAGCAATTATCCAAAGGTTTATTTCAGTTAAGCAGTCAAGCAGGGGGAATAATTGACTCAGCCCGTTCAGCAGCGGTGAATAGCACTGAGCTCCAAAACGGAGCAAATAGAACAAATATATTTGTTGACTTCACCTAAATGAGCTCCAGTTATCATTGTTAGCTAATATGGGATTTTAAGGCAATGTAAAGAGACTTTAAACGGGAGCACGACGGCAGGGCTGACAGGGCAGTTTTTTTTGTTATGTATAGATGTAGTATATTATATTTCCTGATTTCCCCCTTTTTAAAATCAATCATTGCAATATTTTCAATCCAATTTTATTTCTTTTGTGTTTTTAGTTCAAATCGCATTTGGTTAGATCTAAAAATAAATATATAGATATTTTCCGTTTTCACTTTAATATTGAACATAATTAAAAAATATATTTGGTTTCCATTTGAAATGTAAAACATGATTAAAAGAAATTTTCCATTACTAAGAAAAAAAAGCTCAAATAAATATTGCTTTAGAGCTATAAAAACTGACTATTTAGGGCTTTTGATCCAGTTATTTTAATCCAATTTAAAAAAAAAACCTAAATATTAGATTTAAAATGGTCCGGCCCACATGAAATGGAGTTGACGTTAATGCGGCCCGCAAACCAACCCGAGTTTGACACCCCTGTTAATAATAATATAATAATAATAATAATCGGACATAGGCTTTGTCATCATCATTGACTCGACAAAAGCCTAATTGTCATCATACCCAGCTGCGTATGACGAAATTGGTAATTGTAATCTGTTCTAAAGGATTTTGTAAAAGTTCCACAATGTGGATTGGTGTGAAGTCCAAACATATATTTTTTCAATGACTGGTTGGTAAGATTTCAAGTTTACATACATAAATCCCCTTTTAGACTCAATGTTTCCAGTGATCCTAGCATAGAAAAAGACTTGTTGGTAACTGACTGTCCCTCTGCGAGATATTCTCAAAACAAGGTAGGTCTCTTTACTTTTTATCGACTCTCGTAGACCGCAGTTCACGTGTAATACCAAATTCTACATTTTATGTGCATTTGTGGAGCTTTCTTGGCTAGTCATGAACGACGCTGAACATACGACAGTCGCTTCCAGCAGTAATACCGTTTCCACCTAAACACGATCCAATGCCTCCCTCGCTACAGCTGATTTTCTCTCTATTGCCGTAGCTTTTCAGCTGTGCAGACCGCATAGGGGGCCCATTCACGTCGAAGACCTGCAGGCAACACTAGAACCGACGGTGCCGGGGGGAAGCCAAAGTGACTCATATCGGGACTTGGACTGAATGAGAGACACAAAAAAGTAACGGAGAGCTAGAAATGATAGCGAGAAGGTAGAGATACGAGAAGAGAGAGGGCAGCCGGGAAATAACGTAAAAAGAGTGTCTGGGAGAGACAGGCAGAGAGTGACTGAAAGCGAACATAAAGTGACAGAGGTCTAACAGCCAGCGTGTCTTTGATATCCCCTCAGCTTCAGCTCGACCTTCACCTGCTCCACATAAACCAGGGAAGAATACGCAAGGTGAATGGACTGTTCCCCAAGCTGTCCTTTAGCTCACGCCCGAGTTGCTGTCATAAAATAGGGCCGTGTCTACGTGGCGTGAAAGAGGGGAAAAGCTCCGCTGACCTGCACATGTGACCTGTTTAATAGGAATAAAGAGGCACTGGTGTGAATAATAAAACAACAATAAAATGATGGAAGCACTTGGAGGCAGGGATTGTGGCCCATCACTGTCATTTTTACCTCTGCCGAATGCGAGAGGAAGGAAGAGGCATCGCTTGGAATTTCGGGGCTTCGCCGTTTGTTAGACTGCGGGAATCTGTAAAAAGCATGAAGCCCATTTTCATAAATCTTGGTAAATTAGGTTGCATTTCTCGGAAAGTCTGGATGGAGATGTTGAAAGGAGATGTGTTTGAAAGGAAATGAAAATCTATTTCGTCTGCAAAAACATTCTAAAAGAGCCAAAAGTAGTCTAATGATGACCCAACGTTTGGAATGCCAACGTTGCGAATGGCCCAGCGACCTTCTGGATCTCATCTCATTCAAAATCGAAAACTTTGTGGCTACTTAAGCCAAGACTATTTTTGCAGATACAAAGTAAACAATGCCTTTACAGTTCGACCAGGATGCCAAAGCCAAACTCTTCAAATGTAATTTGTTTCGCTGTCAATAAATACAAAGTTGCTGTTGCGTGTTCTTCTTACTTTTCTTCACGACCAAAAAAAACTTGAACTTAACACATCCTAATAACTACTAAGACTAACTGGCGCTCTAGTAGAACAGATGCCTTTTGTTTTATTTCTCCAGCTCTCATTTATCCTCTTTCTTCTTGACTTCTGGCTTTTTACAAAAAAACGAGCTAGCCATAACTTCTGATGCCAAAAAAATACGCCTTTTGATTTAAACCTTCCAACGCCGAGAAACTCGCCCTCTCCCGTGATCGTCTGTGACTCCCGCAAAGTTTATTTGGCCTCCCTCACTTATTAAAACTTAACTTTCTCCCTGAAGATGAGCTGACAGCGGAGGAGTTGCAAAGTGTTAAATTGATGAATTCCAAATATATATGCTTCTTTGCTAGGAAGCTTAAAATGGCTTGATGCCCGACTTTAGATACAGCAGTGTATTGCTAACTGTACAAAATATTATTCCACAGATAATCTCTCCTGAGATCCCTTTCCCTCTATCCTTGTAATGTGAACTTGAGCCTCCCAAGTCATACAGAGCGGCTTTACTGCTACCCATATATCTAGCCATTCCTTCTCCTGAAATATTTATCATGCGGGTGAGAGAGGCTTGGAGTTGTGCCCGTGGGGATCTTATCCACCTGTGGGGGGCGGCACGGGGGGGATTGTGCCGAAATAGTCAGACTTCTTTTATCCTAAGACACAAATCCACAGACTGTACGATCGCCATTAAGGACTGTCGGAAATGAAAATGCGGCCCGTGGGAAGTCACACGATTGGTCGAGATGTTTTCTTTCTTCTGACAGTCAAGTTAGGAACAAAAATCTTATTTCGATGAGAACAATTATTGTCATATTCATGAGTTAAGGCAGGGGTGTCAAACTCGGGTTAACGTCAACTCCATTTCATGTGGGCCGGACCATTTTAGATCTACCATTTAGATTAAAAAAAAAAAAATGGATTAAAAGAACTGGATCAAAAGCCCTTAATAGTCCGTTTTTACATATCTAAAGCAGGGGTGTCAAACCGGTCCTCAAAGGGCCGCAGTGGGTGCAGGTTTTTATTCCAACTCAACAAGACAATTCGTTTTGCAAGTGTAATCAGTTAATTAAAGTCAGGTGCTACTTATTTTAGAAGACATCTGATTGGTTAAAATGTCGGTACTAGATCGGTTGGAACAAAGACCAGGACCCACTGCAGCCCTCGGCGGAATCGGTTTGACACATGTGATCTAAAGCAATGTTTATTTGAGCTTTCTTTTCTTAGTAATGGAAAATGTATTTTAATCATGTTTTTCATTTCAAATGGAAACTAAATATATTTTTAGTTATGTTCAATATTAAAGTGTAAAACGGAAAATATCTATATATTTATTTTTAGATCTTACAAAATGCACTTTGAACTACAAACACAAAAGAAATAAAATTGGATTGAAAATATTGCAATAATTGATTTTAAAAAGGGGAAAATCATGAAATTTAATATACACCTATACGCTTCATTTTAATTTGATCCTAAAACAGAAAGTCGGCACTCATGATTTACTTTCTCGGGCCGCACAAAATGATGCGGCGGGCCAGATTTGGCCCCCGGGCCGCCACTTTGACACCTGTGAGTTAAGGGTTAAACTTGATGTATCCATTAGTTGAGATTTTTAAATCAGTATTATATGCTCCATATTCTATCTATAGTGTGAGCGTGAAAGATTTATTTTGTATTCTGTAGATGTATACTTACTTTAAAATAGGAAAAGAAAGAAAGAAAGAATGCACCAAATTCAGATTGCATTGTTTCAAAAAGAAAAATAATTACAAAACTGTCACTTTGAGAACATCACGTAATGTTGTACTTCATAATTTTGCAAGTACTTAATTTTGGCCATGAAGAGAAATATTTCTTATAATCCCATGTATTCTTGCTTTGCTTTCAAATAATATGTATCTTTATGCAGTTTCTTAGCTATCTTTTGGTTTGGCTCAGGACATCTATGGGATTTACGCTTTTACAAGAAATAGTTCTCTTAAAATGATTTTACTTTGTTGTGATGTAGAGTACGCACGAGCCAATTGGACATTGACCACAGGAGAAAACCACCAACAATCGCTATTCGCCTTTAAATAAATGCATGAAAGAGCAAGATTGATTTTATACAATGGATTTAATTAGTGTGTTTAAGTTGCTTCACGTACCACCGTGTGAAGTCTCAATAAGAACAAACCGGTCACTTAATTGGCTGAAGCCGTAATGATAATAGATAGTTGTGAGTTGCTATTGAACTGAGACAAACACACCCACCAGAAAATTAGCTTCAAGTTAGTTATTTACACAGTGTTAGACACCAAGGCCTGTCAACAGGATGCAGAGGGACTTTTTCGCTTGGCTAATTAACTTCTTGAATGGCAAAGACGAGCAAATGAAGGCGAAGCGGGGAGAGTCATGTCCATTCCTGTTTAGAATTCATCCCCCGGAAAAAAGTCACTGTTGATTCTTCCTCTAGTGGAAGAGAAAACTGCTGTGTAGTAGCAAAAACAAGCTCTCCGAAACATTGAAAGCTTCTTCATTAGGAACTACAACTCGAACAGACATTTACTTTCATTACACTTGGAGTTAAACGAACACTTGTGACCACTCCACAAATTGCTTTTACTTCCACGTCGGGTACAGAACGCTTGCGTAAACTGGCTACGCCTCTTGACGCATTAAGAACAAATGGACCGCCAACACACACAGAGCTCCGCCCCAGTCTGTAATTTACCTTCATCATTCATTCATTTATTTTCTGAACCACTTATCCTCACAAGAGGGGTGCTGAAGCCTATCCCAGCTTACTATGGGCAGGGGACACCCTGAATCCGTGTGCGGTCGATTGGTCGCCAGTCTTTTGGTCGCCATGTGTAAAACAACACGGTCTACGCATCAATAAAAGCCAACAATGGCCCTGAGCAGTTTCACTGAGCCAACGTGTGAGTTTAGAAGAGTTTGTATGTACATGCGTTGTCCCTTTTAAGAAGCTGCGTCAGTCAGGGTCTTAACAAGTTCTCCAACATAAAACAATAAAAGTCCGGGAAATTTTGAGCTTTTCTTTAGCCTAATAATTAATAGGGCATTAAGTATGACTAAATAGTAATTCGCAGTTTGTATTTAGGGAATTTTAGCAACGATTTAAATGGTGATTATTACTTACCTTCCGGGCGACCAAAAGACCGGCGACCAAAAGACCGGCGACCAAAAGACCGGCGACCAAAAGACCAGCGACCAAAAGACCGGCGACCAAAAGACCGGCGACCAAAAGACCGGCAACCAATCGACCGTGGACCCCTGAATCCGTGGCCAGCCAATCACTGAGAACACAGAGACGAACATCCAATCACAGTTAAGGCTAATTTAGTGTTCAACAAGCTTACCTTGCATTTACCGTATTTTGCTGTTTAATATACCTCCCCAATTTAATATACCCGGGTATATTAAATGGCAGGGGTATAGTAAATGGTGCACAAACGGGAAGGCACGATCCACTACGCACTCTTTATGCCTTGACGGGGTGCATCAACGTTTTGCAGACAAAAAAAAGTTACTGCTCAGGTTAAAACTACTTACTGCTGAATAAAGTCTGACTTGGAATTTTAATGAACTTAAGTATCTATAATGATGCCCCCCATGAACACCATACAAATCTTGCCAAAAAAGCGGAGTTGCCGTTTAATATACCCGTATATATATATTAAACGGCAGGGGTATATTAAATGGCGCACAAACGGGAGGCTCAAAAAAGCAAAAATCATATCATATACCCAGGTATATTAAACGGCAAAATACGGTATTCGGGATGTCGGAGGAAACCGGAGTAACCTGAGAAAACCCACACAAGCCCTTGGAGAACACACCAACTCCACACCCCAGGATTCGAACCCAGAACTAAGAGACTGATGCACTAACCACTCACCTGCAATACCACCAATAATGTCTAATTAGTCGCAAACTGGCAGCGCCTGTGAGTTGCGTGCTAAAAAATCATCGTGTCAGTCATCATAGCTGTAAGATTTGTTTAATTAGCATATTTCAATTCTTTGGGCGACAGTCCTTCACATGAATGGCATTGACACCAGGTCGTGTCTCTTCCTTTAAACCCATGACATATTAGCGTTCTCGCAGGTGAACGTGGTGCTCGCGGGAGATAACGAGACTGAATTACTCGTTAGAGAGCAACAAGAAGCCCGCCGCATGCCATGACATCTTTTCAACAAACGTCTCCTCGTTCAAAGTTGCCCCTGTAAAACACGCTTTGTACGAATTCCCCCAGAGCGGTAATAATAGAAACACGTCACGGTGGAGTATGTTTAACAAGGGCGCCTCTCGTGTCTCCCAACAGTTCTCCTTGTTCCCCTGTGGCTTTGTGGCCAAGTGGAGCATAGTGTGTCACTTCCACGGTCAACCAAAGGTCGATGGATTGATGTCAGTTTTTTTGTTTTTTCGTTTTTTACCAAAGTCATCCAAGTGTTGTTGTGGCTTTGATGGCCGGCGTACTCGCGAGCAGGTGCACGCCCTCCCACCATCGCCTCCCAAATGGTGTGTTACAGCACCTTGACATCGCCGTCCTCGCGGGGTGAAAAACGACGTTGCACTTCATTAGCTCCCCGCTAGTGGCGAGTTCCTCGTCCCATTAGGTGCCGTGGCGTGTCATACCATGTTACTCGCAAGCCCCATTGCCATTTATTTGGCAATCGGCCGGATGAAACGGCTGATATCAACAATCTGTTCCTTGATGTGTTTCTTTCACTCCCGCACATCTGCTCGGACACTTTTTATTTTGTTTTTTAGGCGCCGGCTCTTCGTCTTCACTGACGCCTTCGCCTCGGCTCAAGTCATTTGTCGTGTTGCGTGATGTTTTAGAACGCAATTAATGGGAGGGAGTGGAGTGGACAGGCCATTTGCATGGCCAGATCCATTTGTTATTTACACTTGTCAATTATACAAACAGAAGCAGCTCTTGTATGTCTGCCAGTTGCCAATTACTCCCCTGTCTACCACCCTGACCTCCCAGCGCGAAAGGCGTGGGGAGGGGTGGGTTTGAAGCCAACGTGATCCGTAGAAATATGAGCCATCCCCGGCCATCTGCCACCTGCATTCATCCAGGGGTGAAATGAAACTGGGAGACAAAGAAGTCAGGAGATAATGAAAGCACATGGCTTTATTCGGGAAATAACCGCGAAGAGGAGTCCAGTGACAAAATCAAACTATTTTAGTGCAATCTGAGGTGCATCCATTTCTCTCCAAGCAGAGCAGTATCCAGTCACTTCCGTCTCTTACTTTATTTACGACTGGCAAAAGCCGGGATGTTTGTCTCTCCGTGTTGAGCGATAAAATATTTCGACTTTTATTGCTGTGGTCTACGATGGTGGAATTAATTAGGGCGAAGGCAATGCTAACCTATTTTTGCGCAGGGCAAAACATGAACCAAATCCATTAAAGAAGTGTATTTCTTCTGTCTGGTGGGTTTTGACCTTGCTTTGTGGAGTTATCATGTTCTCCCTGTGCCTGCGTGGGTTTTCTCCGGGTACTTGGATTTTCAACCACATCCCAAAAACATGCTTGCTAGGTTGAATGAACACTAAATTGCCCCTTTGTGTTATTTTTTTAATTAATTAAATTAAACACTTAACAATCAGATTACGCATGCACATGGCCTTGCTGGCCAATCAGTAGTGAGATGCAACTCGTGGAAAAAGCGTGATAACAGTCAGAAAGTATCCCCTAATTTATTCATAATTTAGGATTGAGCCTTTGCGTTTTTCTTTTCTAAGATGCCTATATATATGATATGTGTGGACTTTTTTTATGGGATTTTGAATTGCGATTTTGCCACATAAGCAACCTTGACAAATAAAAACCTTGAGAAGGGGACAAAAATTAGAGACGCTTTGTGTCGGCTGGCTGGAGGCTGGAAAATATTGCTTTGAACAGGCAGAGCATGACAAGAACATGAACATGACAAAACCAACCTTGCAATGCAGGTATGGTTGATGGCTCTTTTATGATATAGATGCGCTGGCAGAATAGACTGGTCGTATTTCACTGTCAATCTTTTCATACAGACAGATTTTGGTCAAAATAGAAGTTGCAAGGGCTCATGAAATCAATTAAATATAATCATTAAATACCTTCAAGGCTAACTCTCAAGGATCTATAAACGCGCATGTTTCCTGCTTCTGCTCCTCTAACAATTCTACAAAATGTCTAACTATATTACAAAGAAAACCATTTATTTTCGCTATGAAAGAAAAATAACAATATTAAAAATTCAATGTGGAATTTCCAATTCACAACCGCTAAATAGACTAAACAATAAACTGCACTTGTAAATGTTCTTCTCTGAAAGTTTTTGCTGTAGAAACTAGCCACTGACCGCTGCCGACCTTGTCATTTTATATGAATATGTTTTTTCTTTGAATTCATCTTTTTAAACTAGTACATGTGGGGGTTAGCAAAGGTTAAGGCGGTTCAGACTAGCCTCGCAACCGATGGTGGCTGTATTGATGCAAAATAATATAGGTCATGGCCTTAAAATGACTCTAGATGATTGATGAATCCTGTTTATTATATTGATGGTTCTATTTAAGCATGGAAGTTTCCGGGGAATTATTTTTTAAACCACTGAATATATGAAGTGGAGGACTGCCTTTTATTCCTTTGACAAGCCACCACGGTCAAATGTTACCGTTACTAACCTGTCAATGGCATACACAGATCAGTATTGATTGGGACTATTATTGCTGTAGACTAAATTCATTAAAAGATCGACCAAAGCTGTTCCAGAGTGGTACAGAGGCTGACGTTTCTGAAAGCAGCTGAAAGGTTAGGTACAACAACAAAAAAGTGTAAAGGTAAAAATCCCTTTCAAGGATTGAAAGGCCATGAAAGCCGCAAAGTGTGAAGGCAGCCAACCATGATCATAATATGTCGAATCAGTCCGTCCCTTTGCACAAAAGCATTTATTTCAATGGTCGGAGTGGAAGGCTATTTTGCAAGAATGGTTGGTAAGTATTGGCTTTAATTTTTTTTTACTTGTACCCAAACATGTAACGTTGCTCATTAGAATGGTTAAATTATTCAAATGTTTTCATTGACTTAATGTCCCTGAAGATTGGTGAGTTTCCTCCTGGCTTGCTTTATTTATGTACAATTACAATATGATGATGAATGAAGAATGCCGTCTGGTGGAATGCAATGTTCATCATGTGCATTGTTCAATCATTCATGTTCATTACGTGAACTCCATTTTGAACATGTATGTTAACAACGGTGTTCCTTGTTCAGAAAAAAAAGAAGCAAGACAGAAATCAATGTACCTTCTGCTTTCTGGCTGAAGAAAAACATCTTTCTGATTTAAAAATGACATAAATAACATACGGAAAAAGAATGCTCTTTTAAAATGCAGAACATGTCTCCTTCTGTCAATTGATGTTTTCTATTTTTGCCACAATATTTTGATTTTGTCAATTCAGTAATGCAGTCAAACAGTGTAATGAAAACAGAAACACAAACGCATATTTGCCTAATTTAATACTTCATATTGATTAAAAAAAGCCCTTTTTTGTTCTCCTTGGTCATTTATCCACACCTAGACATCCTTGGTCCACAGATTTAGTAGCTTTCAATTCCTTCCTTCCTACTTGGAGATTGGGAGCGCCATGGGGGGGCCTGAAGATTCTGCAGAATACCAATCGGCCACAACGGGGGGGAATCGGATGAGGGATCACGATTATAGATTTTGCCTCAAACATTTCCCCCCCTTCTTCTCATCTAAAGTCCCAGAGAGGTCTGAAGGAGAAAGAGTGTCCTCCGTCGTTAGGAGGACTTGGACTTGGGGTCATCGAGCTCGTGTTTACCACTTTGCAATCGGGCTCCGATGTTCCTCGCCATATTTTGCCATTCATGATTAGGAGTTTTTTTGGTTTTATCGATATAATATGCTGTCGTTTGCTGAACTGGCTGTGTGCGATTTTTTTTTTTAGCAGCAATGAGAGTTGTGGAAAAGGGAAAAGGAGGGAAGAGGGATTGGAATAGCTTCATTCATCATAAAGTGGGAAGCCATCTCTCCCACCTCTGTGATTTCAAATGATCCAAGAGGATTGGGTTTGAGGTCTAACTGTCCTTTGAAGAAGAAAAAAAATACATCGATACACACACAAACCCACACCCACGCATCATAATATGTCTGTATATAAAAATGGGTGTGTATATACAATCTTTATTCTCTTCTAAACAAAAACTATAAGTCTGCATTTTAAAAAAAAAACAACCTGGGTCTTTTGATTATTTGCACCTGCATGCAAAAGAGATAAGAAAAAAAAATAGCTTTCTCTGCCTTTTGATGAACTGCAGTCAAGCAAAAGGATATGAATTTCATTAATGTAATCCAGAATGCTCTCTTTTTACACATTTTTGATTCCCATTTGAACAATAATCTTCCCGTTGGCGTAATTTCAATGTAATTTCTTTCCGTTAAAGCAAACATTTTGCAGCGCTCCCAAATATCTCCCACACTGAGAGGCAAAGCCTTTAATATCCATACATTTACCTGTACAGTAGATAATTAATAGAAGAAAAAAACACGTAATGTGTTTCTAATATTACAATAAACAAGCCAGTATGACTACAAGTCATTTCAGGTCAACACAATGCGACAACTATTTAGCAACGTCAAGATCCAATTAGTGTCTTGGCACTGAACAATGACAGGCTCGCAAATGATGCTACAGTTGTTGTATTGACTTGTTATGCAATATAAAGTCACAAGTAGAGCAGTAGTTTTAGTTTATTTATTTATTTTTGACAAAGTTAACTGAGTGTCAAGTTCTAGCATGTCACCCATCCAATTTGCCTTCCCTCTCATGTGAGGTTTTGTTGTTTTTGTTTATACATCACACACTTTTTGGGTAACTTGTTAGAGTAGAGGTTCATTCAGGCTTGGCATAATACAGTATTTAAAGTTTAAAGGAGTCCAAATAATTGAATCGGTTCTACTTATGTTTAGACGTGGCCTCCAGAAATATTACTGTTTCATCACATTTCAAAATGTTTTCTTATGCGCAGCATTGTTTGTTTCTGCAATTGCAAAGTGATTATGGTGGAATTAATAGATGTTAGTATTACAACGAGCGCTCCAGATACAACATATTGGAGCAACCACTGCAAAAAAATGTAATAGGTTTCTATGTTACCTTTGATCCAGGTTTTGAAATCAAATCAAATCAAAACAAAAGGCTTTATTGTCATTATACACAGCTGCGTATAACAAAATTGTTGGTGCTACTCCACAAAGTGTGTTTTTCCCAGTAAAAACATAAATAAGCAATTTAAAAAGTCACTTCATGGCAAGGTAATTCTAGTTTTTTTGTTGTCTAAACCATATGAGTAGTGCAAATAGACACAGAAGGGAAACACTGTATTGTGTAGACGTTGTCCGAGTACAACACGATGGTCAACCATTGGTCGGGCAGCAGATTAAATCATTTGGAGCAAAGTCTCAACAACGCGGGGGGACATGATCAAACGGGGTTACATCCTGCAACCCCTGGTCAAAGCCGGAGGTCTGAGGCACGATCCATGCTGATCATTGCAGCTTTCCGCTGTCACTCAGCGAGCATGTTATCCGCCCTCACCCATCTCTTAATCACCCACTCACTCATTCTCCCTCACCCTCTCTGTCACTGCAGTCACCAAGAGAGAGGCGCTCACTGCTTCTTTTCTAAGTAGCAACAACACTGCCCCCTTTTGGACTCCATACTCATCCGCCTTTCACTTGGATGGGATGATGTCCAATTTGAAAAATGGCTCCTATCAACAATTTCTGACACTCGCACTGTCTTGCTGATTTACAGTTGTATCGGGGATGGGAAGAAAGATGGCGTCGTAGGAGGGGGGGATGGTGGGTAGGTTGGCACACGTTTGAGTGAGTCTGACTTGGCTCCTTTTCAGGCGACATCATTGCCGCTCTGTGCTCATTCCGAAGACAAGGCCATTTCGCCGGGGCTGGGAACGGCACTTGTGGGAGGCCCGGGGTCGGACTGCCGAGTCCCGGAGGGCCGTGTAATTATCCCTAATGATCGCTGGGAAACGGTGTGAGCCTCTGTGAAAGCTTTGGTGTTGTTTTGACCGCCAAGAAATGACAAAAAAGCTTGGAGAATGTTTCAAAGAGCGCATACTCTCGTGTCTTTGAGGGGGAAAATGATGGTGCCCAAGTGAATTTGCCACCAAAAGTAAAAACAAGGGAATGGAGACGAGAGAAAAGAGTATGGAGATAGAAATGGTGCCAAATAAGTATGGTTGTAAATGGAAAGTTTTACTTGGAAATGACTTTTTTTTTAGCTTTAACACACAATTTTGCATTGTGAAAGAAATTAAATTATTTTTCATTGCTTAACTTTTCTTTCACAATGCCAAATTTGGCAATCCAAGTTTTTTGTATGTGTATTTTTTTTTAAATGCTCATTTTCCACCTTGACATTTTCACAGTGGCGGTCCGTGCATTTCCTAGTGACACCTTCAGCAAAAACTATTTTATGGCTATAAAACCTCTACTGCAGCTACAGCTGCGACACATAAAAATAATCATTAAATCAATGCACAAAAATGGGGTAAAATCCACTTCCTACTAGCATTTAATGATTAAATACAAATACTGGAGCTTTTCAGACATTACAACCGGGGCACTGGGGTGATTTTCCGATTGATCGATTGTGAAGGCCTTGAGGCAGATTTCTGACCCTGGCAACAAATAATGGCTGAAATGTGATTGGTTAAATGCTTCAATATGAAAACACACATCTGGAAGCAGTGCAACCAGGGGGAAAGCAATGAAAGGAAGCTACAAGACAATTTGGAATTATTTAATAAGTATTCATGGACAAAATATAATTAACATCAGTCTGTGATTCAGATATTTCTTAGGCCAGCAAAGAAGGCCTTGAAGGCCTTGACGGCACACCGCTGCATTTTCATGCCCATAAAAGGGCATCTGAAAAAAAACATGGCAGTGAGAATTGAAGCCCCTCAGCTTGGATTTTTGGCGACAATTGGATAAAATTCAAAGGACATTGTGCAAACAGCTGCACAAAAACAGAACAATTTAAGTCGAATAGTCCCGTGTATGCAGTCCCATATTTTTCCCAGTTTGAATACATAAAACACAGAAAAAAACACAGCCAAGATTTTTCTCCATCGTTGAGAAGAGGATAAATAGACAAAGCTACAAGGCTTAACAGTTCATGTACTCGAATCGAAACCGCCAGTTACCGATGATAGCTTGCCATTCAATCATCACGCTATTGCCGGGAAAGTTTTAATTAGAGCCCAAAATGTCAGGCTTTCACTTAAAAAAGGCTTAATGGGATTTGGATGTTTCAAGCTCTCATAGAGTTGACACCCTTGTAGGTTCCATGACAAGTCCCGGATTACACCCAAGGATGCTTTATTCATTTTCAGTGCACTTTACGGCCAGTTGTTTTCATCTCAGCCCTTAAAGACTTTTTCTTGTTTACTCCCGTCTAAAAATAAACATGAAACATTGGGTTTGTGGTGTGAAGAAAAGCTGAGATGCATTTTAAGAGAGAATGATAGGGAGGGAGGAAAAAAAATGTATTTCCTGAGGATTTTTTTTTCCATGGTGAGGAGAGATGAATAATAAATGTGTGGGTGTCTCAATATGCTGGTCTTAAAATCCCCATGCAAATAGCCCCTGTGAGTAAGGGGAGAGACCGGTCCAGATTTCAGCATTTCATCTGTATTGTTTGTTATGTTTGTTTTTATTGCTTGATTTCTCCACGGGCCATAAACCTTTATAATGAATATACACAGATGGAACGATTTTATTCAACCAGAATACAAGTGCAAAGATAAAAATCTAGTAGAATAAAGTGCCACGTGGGTGGAATTCACATTTTTTCCTGCTATAGCCGTCTGAGTCGAAAGCAGTTTGGATTTTAATACAATTATTTTAAGTATTGTAAAATGTACGGATGTAGCCTTCAACTGTTCCCACAGACATGAAAAAATAATTATAATAGCATGTGTACTTGTCTTTGCCATTGAAGCTTGGAACCTTGCCACTTTGAATACGAGTTTTATTAAACTAAAATATTAGGAGAGCACACAAAGATTTCAATTTGCATCAGCAATATTTTAACAGTGGAAACTTTAAAAGAACAAGTAACCACATTTCCAACCAAGAAGAACTTAAGAAGACTCGAAAGCAGTTTGGATTTTAATACAATTATTTTAAGTATTGTAAAATGTACGGATGTAGCCTTCAACTGTTCCCACAGACATGAAAAAATAATTATAATAGCATGTGTACTTGTCTTTTCCATTGAAGCTTGGAACCTTGCCACTTTGAATACGAGTTTTATTAAACTAAAATATTAGGAGAGCACACAAAGATTTCAATTTGCATCAGCAATATTTTAACATTGGAAACTTTAAAAGAACAAGTAACTACATTTACAACCAAGAAGAACTGAAATTGTCTTTAACTTGAGCTAGTGGACAAAGTCCTACAAAATAAAAATAAAAAAAGCTGGTCCAGATTTTGAATTTAAGTCAGGAATATGATTTGTAATTGTGGCCAAGTTTTTTGTCTCGAATCCTCTTCTGTATTTTAACTCTGACTCATTAAGAATTGTATTACAATTGTCTGTTATTCTTTGGCAAATGAATATCAAACTGCATACCAAATCTAAACTAAAGCCAAACAAAAATCTAACATTAACAAAGTGTCTGGATTTAAAACGTAGTTGGAAAGAAGACTGCACAAAAGGGCCGTGCTCAATCATTGTGTCCATACGTATGTTTTTGGCAGCTTGTTACCACTCAAGACATCAAAAAGGAGCTTTGTGGTGCACATTTGTTTTAATTGATACGACTTGAAACAATAACTCTTGTTGCCAAGCCTCTTTTAATCACTTATTCCAGCTCATGACTCATGTTATTCTCTTAAATCAAATTTCACGGCGGAAAATATGTTAAATTAAATGCATTCGCTCTCCTTCACAAGTCACCGAGTTTCAAGGGTTGATTATACAATGGAGTGTCATCCTTTAAAAAATAAACATAAATGCCAATCATAGTCGTCATACTTGTTTGTTTCATTTTATAAGATAATAATGAGAGGTGGTTATTTATTTTTGCTCTTAAATTGATTGGTAATGCAATTTTTGTTATCTCACCTAAAAATACTGAAAGGACCCATCAAGGTTTTTTTTTAATATTTAGTTGGCAGATCAAAATCTTGCTAATTACAAAAATATGGCTTTGTAGTAATTTATTGTTTGCAACCGACTGCGTGAAAGTCTTATTTTGATTTTCTGAGCCTTTTCACACTTTTGAACAACAATTCTGCGCATTTTTAGTTTTGGCAGAGTTCCCGGTGTCTGTTTTCCTGACAATTAGTGCAAATGAGTTGATGTTCCAATTATCATCATAAGTATCTGGTCATCCCCAATTTGTATCAAACTGAGGTCCAGTGAGCTCCGTTTAAAGTAACACAGATGGACAAATGAGCCTGAAATATTTCCAGTTTGCTTCTCTTTTTGGCTGTCACGGGTCCAGGTCGTCACATTGGCTTTGATGATGGGTCATTGGACACACTTTGAAACACTTTGCAGTGCACACTTGGTAGTAACTCAGTAAAACGCTATACACTGATGAAGAAGAACCGTCAGCAGCCTGTCATGGCGTTCTGAGAGAGAGTCATCTACTAGCTAGGAGTATGCTAACATCTTCATTACCAGGCCAGCACCAGACGGGTGGAGCCACGGCAGGTGCCACCAATCATCGTCACCTGCCCACTTAAACCAGCTGGAGCGCCACCGCGTTACTGGATCTGGTCCACGCCTCTCACTCCTTGTCACGTCGCCCAGGCACGCCACACTACTGACTCCCCGGCTCTTGACACCTGCACCTGCTTCACCCTCCTCGCATGAACCACGCAGAATGCTTTCGCCCAGGCTCGCCACTCGACGAACACCCACAGTCTGCGAAGCACCTGCACCTGGCAGTTTTCTCGCTCAAATAAGGTATTTTCCATCCAACTCTCACCATCTCACATGCCTATTTTTGGGGTCCTCCACTAAAGAATAAAA
Source organism: Stigmatopora argus (assembly GCF_051989625.1). NCBI lineage: Eukaryota > Metazoa > Chordata > Actinopteri > Syngnathiformes > Syngnathidae > Stigmatopora > Stigmatopora argus. The sequence goes on along the minus strand of NC_135395.1, from coordinate 7,624,086 downwards.
TGGGATTAAACCACTCATTTATTCATTTTCTATACTAGGGTAGGAGGGGGTGCTGAAGCCTATCCCAGCCAATTACAGGCAGCCAGACAAAAGACAACCAATCATACCTAGTGGCAATTTAGCATCCAATTAGCCTACCATAGCATGTTTTTTGGGATGTGGGAGGAAACCGGAGTCCCTGGAGAAAACCCACAAAAGCCCGGGGGGAGAACATGCAAACTCCACGCAGGAAGGTCCGGACCTGGGATCGAACCCTCGATCTCAGAACTGTAGGGCAGACGACCTAAGCACTGTACACTGGGCTGCAACAGGATTAAAAAAAAAAAAAAAACGCACTCCTATTATAAATGAAGACAATTTCATTTTATTCCATGTAAGCCTGGGAAAAACATGCAAACTCCCCGCAGGAATCGAACCCTCGATCTCAGAACTGTGGGGCAGATGACCTAACCACTCCACACTGGGCCACAGCAGGATTTTTTTTAAAAAACCTCACTCTCCTATTATAAATGAAGATATTACATTTTATTCTGTAGTTTTACTTGCCCACCAAACATTTTATTTTGGGGTTATGAATGGGAAATTATTTTTCTGCGCGTGAATTTTTGGTTATAGGAAGGTCGACCAAAAAAAACCCAAATAAAATCACATTTAAATTTGGCAAGGTTGCTTTTTCTTAGTCAGCTTTGATTTTGCTGACAGTTTAATCGGTGAGTGAAATGCTGTTTGGCAGTCCGATGTGAAACGGATCAATCCATTTCCCCCGAGGATCCTAGCTAAGAAGAGAAAGGATGGTGTCTTAAATCTCAACGGCTACTGGAAGTAGATGCATTTGACCTCACTAACCCCTGCAAGTCCCAATTTGCTCTGTATTCACATTGCCTCCTCTCCGGGTTCCTTGGGAGTGAGAAGAGGTGAATTTCAAAAAGAATGGAAGTTACCTTGGCTATATTTTCTTTACAATGCAATGTCTTTTGGGCAAAAATTAACTAAAGACAGCAGTTGTTTTTGTTTTTTTATCAGTCATTTCAGGAATGATTATGATCACCCAGTTCATGATAATAATGACATGATTTAAATTACTTTTTGTTGCTTTGCATATTTGTCTTTCCTAATTGCGGACTTGTCGGTGCCTGTGTTGCCTGTAGGTTACAAGTTGACCAATAAGAAACATGCAGCATTCTACCACACCATGCATATTATATTTATATTAAAGAACGTACATATAATGTAGCATTAAGAATTTATCGATTTAAAAAAATAAATAAATTACATTTAATCATACGAATACATTAATGTACTAGACTAAAAACAAACTCCAGGAAAAAAAATAAAACAAAAATCCCCCAAACCAGCTCACTCTAATTACCGGTATGTGATTATTCCCATTAATTTGTATTGTGCTAATTCATGTGAAAAATGTATTGAATGTTTTTTTTTGTCCAATTGGCTCCTTCGCCTGTTTACATCTGTTCACCTGCATTTTGTTGCCTTGTCAATTGAGAAAGCTTTTAACGGGCGAGGTAGTCTCACGGCTGTTTTGGGCTTTCTGCACGCTCCCTGTAGATTTGTTAACGTCTTCTTGTCTTGCAGCTTCTGCACTTAAAGTAGCCATCTACTTTGTGCCGGTTGTCTCCTTAGGTTTGTTTGGCTTGCATATTTTTGCACACGCTCCCCCTGGCTCCACTTAGCGTGACAGTTTGTGAAATGAACCAGAAACATAGCCCAAAGCGCAACATGATTCAGAAATTTGGATTCAAATTATGCAGCAAACCTTGGAATTAGCCCCCCAAAAAGCTGTATTACACCACCTGTTTGTCCCACTGTAGACTCATGCATAAACAGATTTTAATCTGTATTTTTAAAACCATATTAATTGAGTTTAGCCTCTTGAATAATAGTCACATGCATAACATTACTGTTCAATTAGATCACAGGTGTCAAAGTCGCGGCCCGGGGACCAAATCTAGCATGCCGCATTATTTTGGGTTGGGTAATATTATATCTAGTATGGTCCGGCCCACATGAAATCGAGTTAACGATATTACGGCCAACGAACCAACCTGAGTTTGACACTCTTGATTTAGATGGTTTACTGTTTCCTTTTAAAATGTGCAATACGTATTCATATTCATATCCGCACCGGAAACCTTTCTCCTATTATGTCTTAAAGCACAGGTGTCAAAGTGGCGGCCCGAGGGCCAAATCTGGCCCGCCGCATCATTTTGTGCGGCCCGAGAAAGTAAATCATGAGTGCCGACTTTCTGTTTTAGGATCAAATTAAAATGAAGAGTATAGATGGATATTACATTTTCTGATTTTCTCCCTTTTAAATCAATAATTGTCATTTTTTAATCCATTTTTTCTGTGTTTTTAGTTCAAAACAATTTTGTAAAATCTAAAAATACATAAAGCTAAAATAAACATTGTTTTCGATCCATAAAAAATGAAAATTCAGGGCCTTTAATCCAGTTCATTTAATCTATTTATAAATAAATAAATAAATAACATTATATCTAAAATGGTCCGGCCCACATGAAATCGAGTTGGCGTTAAAGCGGCCCGTGAACCTACCTGAGTTTGACACCCTTGTCTTAAAGTATAAAAAAAAACTTTTTTAAATCAGGCTATGTTTTGGCCTTAACTTTTTTTCATGTAAATGGTAACTGTCTTTATTTATACACCTGCCTGGTCCACGGGGATAATGCTATTTTGTTGTCATCCTTCCATGACCTTTACATATTTTCAGTGACATTTTGATATGGTTGGACAGGATGGGCGGCCCTAAGGAAATGCACAGGTTGTGTGGAATTTTCCTAGATTGTGTGTATGTGTGCTTCTGTGTGTCCTAATTCAGCAGAAAAGCCTGGAAGGCAGAGAAACACGCTACTCTCTCATGGTTTGGCTTTACTGCAAGTGTGAGGCTATTATCAAGCCAATGCAATAGAGGTGAGAAAAGGAGCCTGTGTAATAGTTTTTTATAGGTTCACCACTGCCCTGTCTCTGCACCTGGCATTTATCTTCGCCTGGAGGTGTAGCAAATGATTTTAAATTAATAAGCAGGTGCACGGTGGACTGCCGGTGTTGGGCTTGGATGCCCTAATGAGATGAACATGAATAAGCAGCTCTTCCAAAGCAATTTTTTTTTCACCTCAGTATTTTAGCCTTCAGAGTTATCAACAGATATTGAGAGAGGACAAAATAAAACATGGACTAAACTCTGCGAGGGCTAAAATGTGTCATCTGTGAAGGGAAATGTAAATGGATTCTGTTGATAATGTATTCATTTAGTGGAAAACTGACAAACACTGCAGGATAGTCATGTTTGTCGAGGTGATGTACATGTTTTTTGAGTTGATAATTGTACGTTTTTATGTTGCATTTGACAGATAGTCCTCGGAAATTACAAAAATGTAGATTTTTGTTCTAAACACACATTTTTGCAATTACTACTTTGAAATTATTCATCTTGGCCTCATTGTTTTCTATTGGTAAAATGTAATTGATGACAGTGAAGTGCAGACTGATCATTTCTGAATGGCTTTATCCTCACTAAGGTCGCGTGGGGGTGCTGGAGCCTATACCAGCTGCCTTCAGACACAAGACCGGGGACACCCTAAATTGGTGGCCAGCCAATTACAGGGCATAAGGTGACAAAAAAACATTCAAGCTCATATCAAGGGCCAATTTAGAGTGTCCAATCAGTCTACCATGGGTGTCTTTGGAATGTGAGAAGAAACCGGAGTACCCGGAGAAAACCCACGCAGGCCCGGGGAGGCAGAATACCAGACTGATCATTGTTATTTGTTTATCTTGGAAATGAAATGTATTTTAACAACAAACAGAAGCATTTGTTTTCATGGCAAAGATGGCAGTATTTTTTCCATTGTGTGTTTTTGTGGACATTTGACATTTGCAGTGTACCTGACTGCTGCCCACTCCCGAAATGCCACCTCATTCCAGGTGTTTGGATGTGGGCAGAGAATGTGTGGTTGAAGTAAACAGCATGTGTGCATGCATTTTTATGTAACACCCCCAGCCCTCCTGGATTCGGATTGGCAATTTGCCGTCTTCCCAGTAGAAAAATCTTCCGAATTCCACCTACACATGCACAAGGTTGAACGCACGTGCAAACTTATGAACTCCAAAGACAAAAGGCAGCGCAATCATTTTTGAGGGTTCAATAGAGCAGATTGTCATGCTAGCTCAATGGTTCTGATTTGGTTTATATTAATATCAAACACTCCAGTTGATGGAAACTTCAAAATTTATGCAGCTTTTATGATTTTTTTTGTTTGCAAATTGTCTGGCACACAGCAGGATATCATTAGATTGTTGAGTATGATGTTCTGTCGCAGTGATGAATTTAGAGAACTTCACCTTTGTAGAATTAATAACTTTTTCAAACTTCTAATTTCTTTCTGTACTCCATCGTGGTCAAAGTCCAAAACGTTGAATTTTTTGGATGAAGCTTGCTAGTTTGAGAAATCGTAGCAATTTTTGAGGATTAATTAGGTTGTAATCCCCTCCTCAAAAATGACTATTGTTCTCCAATTTTTAACTCTGCTAATGTTCCTACGATTAACTGCTATTCTTCGCCCAAATTTATTTAATCCTTATCCTTTGCTGCCAAGAACATTACAGGGGTTGTTTTATTTATTTTTATTAGCAAGCTCTGTAGTTTAGTTACCATTCTAAATGTGTTTTCAATCATTTGCATGAATGCGACACACTCAATTGACAGGATTATTTGATCTAAGCCATTCATTAGGAATCCTAATGATTTGCTCTAAGGCTCATTGTCTAAGCCCTAACCTGTGTTTTAAAGCGGTCTCGTTTCATCTGGCGCGAATAGTCCCCCTGTGGTCTGTGTGATTCTGGAGCAATGCCTCATGTCAATGCTTTGTATTCAACTCCAGGCGTTACGCTCAGGCAATAAAAATAAACACAGTACACATGTGAATACACTCAGGCTGTGTGTGGGTAAATGGGGTAATCAGACCCTTGGAAAATGCTTGCAGTATGAGAACTGTTTAATATTGTGGCTATCAAATCAAAAGTAATGATTTTGTCGTAGTCCAAGTTGGCAATTCTCAAATACAACTGTCGGAAATCTCGTTAGATCGTTGCTAATGTTTTACACGTAGTGACATTTGTATTCTCACAGACATCTGTCCGTTCAAATTTATTCAATGGAGAGGTAAAGAAAACTTTAATTTTGTATTGGAGTCACAAATGTGCAGCTTTGAGAGATGATCAGGTGACAGCTGGTCTTTGCTAGTATGGTTATTATAATATATCTGCAGATTTTGGCTAAATAAGAAAATAGAGATCCTTTGACAAACATTTGGAGAACAAAAGTAGCTCATCACCTTATTTGATTACAATTTTCTTCTATATCTGATTTGCCTTGAAAATAGGGCAGGGATAAAGACCATAATCTTGAGAACTACTGTATTTTGTTGCATATATGCTATATTTGTCACTAAAAAAAAATGACTGAATCGAGGGTGCGACTTATATGCGCACAAATTCGACTTGACATGCACAAAACTGCAACGTGACGAAGACGAAAAGCCGTAACGCAAGACAATGCGGCCAATACGGTCATTTATTTCAAAATAGAAAAAGGATAAACCGATAAAAAAATGTCTATGCGGAGGCAACTAACATGCAAGAAAATACGATATTTGAGAAGATTGCTTTTGATAAATACCAATCAGGTTTTTACAGAAACCAACTTCTTCTTTATTCAGAAACCAAACCTGTTGCTGCATTAAAAGATATTTGTATTTTGGCCACTTTGTAAAGTCAACAGCTAAAACCATATGGCCGGACAAAAAAAAAAAAACCCTTCGAGAAGTAGTTATTTCCTTTTGTAGACCCTGACGTGACGATATTTCAGCTGAGGTATACTGTAGCCCACCTTTCTCAGATGTGTGAAGCCTCCTTCTTTTTCATAAATCAGGTCACATTTTGCAGGGATCCATCTTCAGCCCCTCTCAAGTGTGTTTGTCATGTAGTGTCTCCCTGGGCCGCATCACACCCGAGTACTGTCTGCTTGAGCTGTTCCATTGCAGCAGGCATCCACACACCTGCATAGCGAGACAGGCATTATGCAGCATAATGCTCACTTGCACATCTGTTGAGGAAGCCACCGAATGATTAATTTATTAGATACCAATTAAAACTTCAGGAACAAGAGCACTTCAATGGGAATATAAATATCAAATAAGAGTGAGCTCTACAATCTACATGACTATTTAGTCATGCAATCTGGCTTTGGCACCGTGGAGCACCTCCAAATGAAAAAGAGGAAAATCAGGATACAAAAGTGAAAGCACTTTGAGATTTAGTGTAAGAAAAGTAACCGTTTCTAGTGGACTCTGAATTTTCGTAATGTCCTCCTCTACACTCTTGTGATTTTGTAATCATTTCAGCTTTCTTTTTTTCTTATGCGAGATGATCGATTGCTTTTTGCCTTGTTTGCGCTAGATCTAATGTTAAAGCCAGATGTGTTTAGTTGGCAATGGGTTTCAGGAACCCTCGGAATTGACTGACATGTCTCCAAATGAGTCATTGTGACAGCTGAGCGAATGCACCAGAGGAGGTCATCATTTTTTTTTTTACTCGCCAACCGGTGTGGCATGTGACATATATGTGACACAATCTTTAATGGTAAAACTCAAAAGAGAATTTCACTCATGCATTTTCTGTACTGCATTCTGTAAGAAAAACCACACTCCCAATAATAAAAAAGATACTTTAAATAAGTCCCAAATACCCACACGGAATAATTTTTAATCTTTTGACTCCCAAAAATATTTCTCAGAAGTACTGTTTGTAACATCTTGATTTAACATGGACGGAGCCATTACATCATGCATGTCATTATTTTTAATCCAATTCTTTGGACCCATATTATACAGCATTTTCAAAGTCAAACAAAGAGTGTGTAGAGGATATCTTGTTAAAGTCAAAAATGTCACAACACAGCAGTGCGTCCATGAAATAAAGAGAAAAGCCATCAATGACAGGCTGTCTGCAACCTTGTGCCACAGTGTCCTTATCACATCTGGCCTATTAGCTGCAATACTTACTGAAGGTATCGTCATAAACGGAGACCCCTGACATCCGTGCCCCCCCACTGGCAGCTCACCATCACATGATCCATTTTGTCTTTGACTTTCTACTCCTGATGTTCATTTTGAAAGAACAGATGGTCCGACACACGTCTGTAAAAACACACAGGACGTTTCAGGATGGACAGTTTAAGCATTGAGATCCAAGCCAAAAAGTGCATCAAAACTCGACCAATCCAAAACGTTTCTCAGAAACATGACACCTCAGAACAATAGCAGTATACAAAAAAAAATGTACATACAATATTTGCATTGAATGGTTTATAGCACGTGTCAAAGTGGCGGCCCAGGGGCCAAATCTGGCCCCCCGCATCATTTTGTGTGGCCCGGGAAAGTAAATGATGCGTGCCGACTTTCTGTTTTAGGATCAAATTAAAATGAAGGGTATAGATGTATATTACATTTCCTGATTTTCCCCCTTTAAAATCAATAATTGTAATTTTTTAATCATTTTTTCTGTTTTTAGTTCAAAATCATTTTTGAAAAATCTAAAAAAATATATAAAAAGCTAAAATGAACATTGATTTAGATCTATAAAAAAACTGAATATTCAGGGCAAACCAACCCGAGTCTGACACCCTTGGTCTATAGTGTGTGATACAGAGTGCCTGTCAAGCCCACCCCTTGCGCACCTGGGCCTAGAGACACCTGGCTGGGTCCAGGTTTAGCTCCGCCCCTGGCCACATCACAGTATCCTCTAGGTAATAATTACCAAACAAAGCTTTAGTGGCTAAAGTTTAGCCTGTAAAAATCCCAAAACAAACTGCAAAGCACTTTTTCTCTCTCAAAAAGGGGAAAAAAGTAGCAGCTTATCGCCTGAAAATTACAGTAATAAAATATGCATCATATAGACTCGGGTTTTATGAAGCTCAAGTGACAATAAAAGATATTCTGATTTAAGTGTCTAATATTTACTTGACTAAAGCAACCCCACACTATTTACAAACAAAAAAACAGTTCCCCCTTCCTTATCTAACTGCCTCATCTGTCCTTTTTACTCCTTCCTGTTCTCAACTGAACACCAAAATGTTTCTTTGACACAAGACGATCTTTTACTGCATCCAGCGACAAGAGACCGGGCAGGTTGTACGTACACGGGAGAGATTTGTCACACTGTCCGACAACAAAAACCTGCACCCGGGCTGAGTTCAGGATGATTTATAAGGCTTATTTCGGAGAATGGTAAAGCGAAATTCATCACATTCGCACCTGACAGCGCTGCTCAGCAATGATAAATGACAAGCTGCCAGGGACAGACAGTGAGCCTTCCATGAAGCGCCCTGTCGCCAGATCGCCTGACCCCGGGTATTGCCCCTCCACATGCCGTGGGTGCGTGGCCGGTGCCAGGCACGCTGGAGCAGTCCTCCCAATACACACCCTCCCAGCTGGGCACCCGAGAAGAGCCTAATGACTCGGGGACAGCCAGTCAAACAGATGGCGCTTGGAGCCGGGTGTAGCCAAACGGCGAACGGCGTTGTAAGTTATTAGGAGACACAAAAATCAGTGCACATTAAAACGATGAAAAAGGTAATTGTCAGGGCAGGGCGGTGGGGGATTGGCCCATGGAATTTGCAGTTGTTAAATTGGGGGTTCAAATCCACATTCGAGACTTATTGTTGTCTGGTTTGCAAATTTTACTGGAGATCAGTTTAAGCAAAATGGTAGGCCAAAGAGACGCAAGAAAAATATTGGGATGAACTACTGTTGTATTTGTAGGCAAGTTATCTGAAAAAATATAGATATACTTTAACAGATCCCTATTTAGTCTGTTCCTTGCCTGGTTGATTATTATTTATTTATTTTTACATAAAATAAATGTTTAGATTGTTTTCTTATGTGACCTATTTAGCCTATTCTTCTTCATTTTATTATTATTACTTTACCATTTAATGTTTCTGATCAAATAAAAAAATTGCCCTTCCCAAAATGCAACTCATACTCTAATGCAGGGGTGGCCAACTCCGGTCCTTGAGAGCCGCCATCCGGTCTGTTTTCCATGTCTCCCTCCACCAACACACCTGAATCAAATAATCAGGATCGGTATCAAGCTTCTGGACGGCTTGCTGATGAGTTGGTCATTTGATTCAGGTGTGCTAGAAGAGGGAGATATGGAAAACACACCGGATAGCGGCTCTTGAGGACCGGAGTTGGCCACCCCTGCTCTAATGCAAATTAGCGTATTTTGATGACTATAAGGCGCACTTAAAAGTCTTAAATTTTCTCCAAAATAGACAGGGCGCCTTATAATCCAGTGTGCTTTATATATGGAAAAAAATGTGTCATTCATTGAGGGTGCGCCTTATAATGCGGTGCGCCTTCTAGTTGTGAAAAAAGTTTTTTTCATTTTATATGCTATAAAAAAATAGATCAGAATGAAATATAATCAGAATAATCTTAGGTAACACTGTCTACTCTTGTTTTGCTGTATTTTTTTTCTCTCAACAGAACAAGAAGCCAATTGGCTTTAATTAATGCTAACGTTGCTGAGCCTCAAAGTAATATTCCTCCCTGTTATTTTTTTCATCAACAAGTCATCTGTAGCAATTTTCTACCTATTTCGAACAAACTTCTGATTAAACATCTTTGTCCCAAACTTGGGATTCAATTAAAAGCAATAGAAGGCAGCATTAAAATGTTAATTTCTCCTTGTTTTTCAGCAATGGCTTTCAACCCTGAAGCCTTTCTCACGTCTTTGTTGTTTCTAATTGTGCGATGAACCCAGAATCTGATTTATTTGTTGTCGAGCAACGTTGGAAGCACATTCTTTTGGATGTCCTGCTCCATCTTTCCATTATTAGACTTTTATGAGGACATTTGGAGGATGACAGAGCAGCCCTCGTTACTGTCAGCCCTGGCAGGGCCACATTCACGTTCCCATCAGTCAAGTTAGCCCATTTAATTCCCTGAATGATTCTCGAAGCTTTGGTGGCCTTTCAATGTTTTTTGCTTGTTTGCTTTATGGCAATGGAGGTAAATTTAGACATTAAAAAATGAAAGCCCCCTCAAAATCACCCACTCTGATGTGGATTTCACCCTCTCCGCCACGGAAATGAATTCTCATTGCCCTTTTGACGGCTACATAATTAATGGAGAAGAGTAGAAGGTCCATTTGAACAGAGCCTCTTAATCAAATTTTGTTTCCGCTTTGTGATTTGTAAATGACTGCAAAATGATGCACCATTTAACACTGTCTGTGCCCGTGACAATGGTCGTGTTTCTTTGCTCCTACGTCTATTTCTTTACATCTCCTCTTTTTTTTTTTCTTGGCGCAATCGCTCACTCCTTCACTCGCATTTAACAGCATCCACATTAAATACTTTTACTACAGCTTCCCCTAGAGCATATTTGGAGCACAGATCTAAATGTCAGCACTACAAATGCCTCCACGTTCAACACTTTGCCGTAATAAACCCTGAGTATTTGTTACGCTGACATTTGAGATGTGTGACATACCATTTGCAAAAGAATGTTAACAAATGACAAATCCATCAAAGCGTCATTTGCTTCTCAGATAACTGTCAGGGTGTTATCTATCGGTAAACTGGGAAAAGGTTACATCAACTTGCAACCTGCATTGTCAGGGAATAATGTCTTGCTCAATATTGTTCGTGACATGTGCGTAACCTGAAACTTTGATCCAAGTCATCAGAAAATTTTGCATCGTGCTTTTTTTTCGTGCATTTCAAGTTGTTGATATTAGTGCGAAAATAACAAAGTGACTCAATCTTCTGTTAAAGTTTTATCACGGTGTGCAATAGTTTCAAGTATTTTCTCACTGATTTCCAGAATATTTCAACAACGTGTTTTCTCATCTGTACGATCCCCTTTTTGTGATCGCAGTAATCCCGTGTTTATCGGACTAAATAGGGTCCAAGAATTGCCAAAATAGGAGAATAACAGTGATGTAGGACACGTGTTTAATATTATCTGGTCTTTTAAAACCCTATCTCTACCGTTATTTCACTCCCGACATTGCGCTCTTTAGTGGCCACTGAATGAATCTTCAATTATGACTTGCCGTTTTTACCCATTTCATGTTTGTATTATTGTTCCCGCACTGACGTGAATTCGCAATTGTCAATCTGCAAGTATATTACGGTAAACAGAATCTTGTGTCCCTTAATTTGGTATTGAATCTTTCACAATTGGCATTCCTGACAGTCTGGCAATGTTCTTTGTTCATCGTGTAGATCACAGGTGTCAAAGTGGCGGCCTGGGGGCCAAATCTGACCCGCCGCATCATTTTGTGCAGCCCGAGAAAGTAAATCATGAGTGCCGACTTTCTGTTTTAGGATCAAATTAAAATGAAGAGTATAGATGTATATTACATTTCCTGATTTTCCCCCTTTTAAATCAATAATTGTAATTTTTTAATCAATTTTCTGTGTTTTTAGTTCAAAAATCATTTTGTAAAATCTAAAAATATATTTAAAAAAAGCTAAAATAAACATTGTTTTAGATCTATAAAAAACTGAATATTCCGGCCCTTTAATCCAGTTCATTTAATCCATTTATTAAAAATAAAAAAATCTAAATATTATATCTAAAATGGTCCGGCCCACATGAAATCGAGTTGAACCAATCCGAGTCTACACTCTTGGTGTAGATATTTCCCATGACCAAAAGTACACGTTGATGTCCCTTTCTACCTGATACAAACAAAGCAGTAATAACAGGTCTCTAAGTCTTACCCTCATTTTTTTCTGGGTGAATTAAGGGGGCAAATAAGAATGTTGGTACAAACCTTTTGGCCCCGTGGAGACTGGGGCTCTGACCTGACAACTATTCACAATGTGAACTAAGTGGACTGTCATTTTATACACACGGCGGATGACTGATGACGCCTGACAAATGCCACCAAGTAAGAGAAAATACAATTAGAAGGCTCGTTGGGCAGAGCAAGAGGATCTCATTTATTTATACGACCACCTGACGGATGACCCCTGGTGCTTCCACATCATAGCTCTCCGACTGCGGCGCGTGGATGTGTGCACGCACGCGTGAATGTGTTTGTACCAGTCATATATTTGGATCTGACCTTATATTGGGACAAGTGTAAAGTGCGTCCTTTAATGGATAACTGTCTTAATCCGTAAAAAAAAGAAGTGGACATGCTGCCTGGAGGCGTTTAATTCCCACATAAGGCACTGTGATAAACAGGTCTCTAAGCAAGATGGGCTGGGGGTAAAGAAACTTTTGGGAGGGATAACAAGGCTTGTAGAAAACGCTGATTGATTAGCAACGTAGCAATCCATTTGTGTTTAGCTCTTGTTTTACTCAATCCCCCCTCGAGTCATTGCCTATGTTTACAAGGACAGCAAAGGGGAAGGAAAGAAAAGCCACTATTGACGTCCAAAGTTAGATAGTATCTTAATTACTGGCCTTTTTTATGACATATACCCATTTTTTATTCGCAATCCTGTTCGAAGGTTAGTAAAACATACGTTTTGCTTTTACATAAGCAAAGATATCGCTACGTTTATTGATTTGAACTTGAGAAACGTAGATGGAGAACGGGGTTGTATGGTTTATAATCAATTTAATATGAATAGATCATGGGGCATTTTAAGATGGCCTTTCTTGTCTTTCTAGAATGTATTCTAAGATTCTAAGATTAATTTAATAGACTGTTAAATTTCCTTTCAGTGTTTGATTTCATGCTTCATTCTGGTTGTCATGTGACCTAATTTTTTATATTATCTAAATCTTGCACCAGAAATCATTGTCATCATCAGATTAGGAAAATATCAGTGCTCTTTAACGGCAATTTTACGTTATTTTTGGACCGTATTTTAACACATTACAGCTTTTTTATTTTTTTTAGATGGGTCTAAATTGGCAAGATTGCTAACGATACTCTTCGGTCTACAACACAGAAAATAATTCTGTTTTCTTGACTTAAACTATGTTTATCTAATACAATATCTAGTGAATTCAGCCTCAATTGCAAATTAGGCTTGTGTGAGACTGAAAAGGCACAACAAGACGGCCCAATTTGTGTACGCGCAATGTATTAAGCTAAATAAAAATGTAGCTGTGCAATCTCAATTCGCGTGTTTTCCTATTTGCTCTTTTTTAAAATCAATTTCCTTGGTCAGAAACAGTGGAGGTGTTTAGAAAAAGCAATAGAGCAATGCCACAAACTGTGACCGTGTGTGTCAGTGGGCTCCCACAGTCGGCAGGTAATCGGGTAAATTCTCTCAAGGACTTTGAGGTAGCAAAACAAGAGTCATGCTGAGACGGGAACTTGAAAGATGAGGGATATTTGCTGCAAAGAGTGGAAAGAAGATTGTTACACAACCACGTGCTAAAGCTCCTCTTGGCTTCGAACACAAACATACACGCACACACATCCACACTGGGTCAACGGGCATCAGGTAAGCCTGTCTTTGTTTTGAAAATTAAGGGCAAATCCCGTTCACCCTTAGGTCGCCACCATTCAGCATCTGCTTTTCTGATTTTGAAAAGGTGTGTGAAAGGGTTGTTGCTATGGCGGATTTTTTTTTTTTTTACAGAAATGGCTCAAAAAAATGTCAAAAGTAAAAAGTGGAGCCTTGACCACACAAAGGTTATTTTATTTTTTTATTTTTTTATTTTGTCATTTTCATCATTCATTTCCTGTTCATGTTCAAGGTCTTAATTTGAACTGCTTGACATTTGAACTGTTATAACGTGTTTACACTTGTTGATGTACCTATTCAATAGTCATTTCTTTCTTCTCTATTGCAGAAGTCAATACTATAAATTAAACTTGGGATCTTTACATGCTTGTCAAAGCCAAAATGAATGAGTGCCGAATTTGCTTCTTTCTGATTTTGTGTGTTTTTACGCACATAGCTTCTCCTCATGATGGTTACGTGTCGCTGGTGCCTGACATTGACAACTAGGAGTAAATTAGACTTTCAAAAAATACATTATTCACATTGGTGATTGTTTCCAGACAATGGTTATACATTTGTTAAAACCTATCCATCCATCTGTTTTCTCCCCATTTCAGTTATTCTAATCGGATTGTAATATTTATTTTACATCCCTGTTGCCATCGCATTGAGGTCCTCATCACTCTGTCGTTTTAGTCATGCAAACCTACTGTTTTAAAACAAAAAAAATCTGTCAGATTTGCTCTTAATGTCGCTTTGATCAGTTCAAATGTGTCCAATCAATATGGATTAGGAATCTTTCAAATCGAAGTTATCTAAAAGACTGCATTCATATACTGCGTTTATGATGACAATTGCGCTAATGCATCACTCATAGTTGATTAACTGGTATGAGCGAGTTTAAAATTGTATTATTTGCTATTCACACGTTGGCTACTGCAACATTAGAATTGAAGAAAGATGAGTACCTTGCATAAAGTTGAGTGTTTTATTTTTTTTGTTAACAGGATTCCACAGCAAGCACTTCAACATGGCTCATACAAAGACCCTCACAGTATGTATTGTATGCATTTTTTTCTACATAAAGTCTCACTTTTGGCCCTTTTAAGCTTTCCAAGGCCAGCGTTAGCCAACGCAAATGCAACACAATTTTTCCTTTCCATTTTCCATTTTTTGGGCGGATTTGAGTCAGGCTCCTGATGTAATGACAGTGTGAGTGCTCTCTATTATTCATATATATATGCACATTAAACCGCCTCCTTCTTGGTCTGCTTAGTCGTTAGCTCCTTTGATTCGAACATCTCATTTTTTATTCTTCTGCCTACTGATTAGATGAAGCCTTTTTCCCCCCAGATGGGTCATGTTCATGTATGCCTGTGTTTCTACTACAATAGTCCAAACAAAACACAGTGGACTTTGCATTTCAAACAGGTCAGGTCTGTCTCTCTGTGCGCGCGAGTATCTAAATGAGTATTTGCACAGTATTGATTAGCATTAAACCCACAGAATCGTCCCTCATTTGCATGCGGCCTCCCCGGTGGGAAGGAAAATGGAAGTGGGGGTGCGAAAAAGCCATGGGATGCATTAGAAGATATGAAAAGGGAGTTGCGTGGGTGCTTGCAATCATATCAGGAAAAAAAAGAATCCCCTCGACATGGCTTCTCTTAATAATCCGCCCATTATCTTGCATTTCTCCACTCACCAATGGGCTTCAGACCAACCAGCACGGGAACGTAGTCCTCATAAACGTTGACAGCCGGATAGAAGAAGAGCAGCCATGCAGGGCTGCAGTTAATGCTCGGCTGGGTATTTCACTGTAGGGTTTATACAATGGCCTCACGTGAGGAAAAAAAATCGTATTTCAAAAGAGTAATTGCCACCTCTATCATGTGCCATTTCTTAATTGGTCTATTGGTGCTATTGAGGAGACGAAGAAAAAGACATCGAGCCAAGACAGCGACGAAGGAGGAAAAGGCACTTGGAAGGGACTAAAACCGTCTCTGGTGTCACGGAGACGACGAGAGACGGTTTTCTTCTCCTCCACCATCTGCTGTTACCATGGGAGCAGCAGTCACACATTTTTCACACTCACCTTCATTGCTCAAGTGAGACTGCGCTTGAAATGGCTCACTGTTTTTACATTGGGTTTTTTTTTAACACTCATAATTCATAGACATCTTCCAAGTCCTCAGGGCTGAAGCTTGCAGGTTTTGGAGTAGAAGACTAGTTTGAGAATGTTCAGCCTCTGAGGTGATATACGGCGTATGTCCAGAGATGGGTCGATTAGTTTACTTTCAAGGCAACAAAGCGTTTGAAATTGATATTTGGTCAATTGCGTGTGTCCGTGGATAAGCAGTGGAGTTGAGAATGTTTTGGTATCGAGATACACGGGTTGCTATTTAATGTAAACAACGTATTTTTAATACACACTCGCAGACTAAATTGGCGCAAAGACGAGTACGCTGTGAGGAACTATTGACATACTTCTTCTAATGAGGTTTGCTTATGCAACATCTTGTAAACCTACTCTAGGACAATAGGGAATAGGTTCCGGAGTTTGTTTTTAATTACAGTACAAATGTTTAAAGGTAAATATTGAAATGGTTTGCAAAGGCTGAGAACTGTGTAGTGCTCTACTTTCAACTATTTTCCATTTCCATTTTCTCATTTTCTTCCTCTCAATTACCCTGTTTGTTTTTCTATGCCACTTCACTTTTGTACAAGTTACTTGTTCCATTGTAGTCTTTTTTTTCCCCCCACTCAGGTGCCTGTTGACAAATTTACCGAGAATTCATTTGGGAAAAATATCACCGTTAAATGAAAACTTTTCACATTGTGAATTCTAACATGAGAGTGAAAATAAAGCCAGTCAAGCGAAAATGTAATTTAAATAGTTGACTTCCACGAGTCTCAGTCTAATTTAAATTTGTTCATTCCATTTTCCATGCCCCTTATCCTCATACGGTTCGTGGGGGAGCTGGAGCCTGTCCAAGCAGGTGGGGGACACCCTGAATTGGTTGCCAGCCAATCACAGGGCACAAGACAAACACCCATTCAGGCTCACACTCATACCTAGGAGCAATTTGAAGTGATCTACCAGCCTATGCATGTTGGCGCAATGGCCCAGTTTTCATGTTTTATGAACTGGAATACCTGGAGAAAACCCACATAAGGTCAAAACTGATTGAAACCTGCGAACTGTGAGGCAAATGTAGTAGCCACTCTTTCGCCATGCCTCCTTCTTTGGCGCAACGACCCTGCAATGCATGTTTTGGGGACGGGAATACCCGGAGAAAAACCCACATAAGGTCAAAACTGATTGAAACGTGCGAACTGTGAGGCGAATGTGGTAGCCACTCTTTGCCATGCCTCCTACTTTGGCGCAATGACCCAGTTTTCATGTTTTAGGGACTGGAATACCCAGAGAAAACCCACATAAGGTCAAAACTGATTGAAACCTGTGAACTGTAAGGCGGATGTGGTAGCCACTCTTTCCTCATGCCTCCAACTTTGGCGCAATGACCCAGTTTTCATGTTATAGGGACTGGAATACCCAGAGAAAACCCACATAAGGTCAAAACTGATTGGAACCTGTGAACTGTAAGGCGGATGTGGTAGCCACTCTTTCGCCATGCCTCCTACTTTGGCGCAACGACCTTGCTATGCATGTTTTGTAGACTGGAATACCCGGAGAAAACCCACATAAGGTCAAAACTGATTGAAACATGTGAACTGTGAACCGCATGTGGTAGCCACTCTTTCGCCATGCCTTCGACTTTGGCGCAATGACCCAGTTTTCATGTTTTAGGGACTGGAATACCCAGAGAAAACCCACATAAAGTCAAACCGATTGAAACCTGTGAACTGCGAGGCGGCTGTGGTAGCCACTCTTTCGCCATCGCTCCTTAATTTGGCGCAACGACCCTGCTCCATTTTAGCCCCTCTCCCGTAGGGGTGGAGCCGGGTGCGACTTCCTCACCAAAAACCCCCCTAGCTCTGCCCCTGGAAGTATTTAAATTCCACTTTACAGTCTCATAATGATCACTGACATAATATATAGTCATGTAGAAAATACCTCAGCAGCAAGGTAGAATATGTCCTGGGTGAGCCCTTTCGTTCTATGTACAGCATGGTTTTTAATTCCATGGAGGAATGAGTTACATCTGCTCTGGGCTAATGTGGTGCACGGTGACAGGCCTCTAGCGCGGGTTAGTACGGCACGTTGCTCATGGCTTGATAAGTGTGATGTCGGGGGATTTGGGGGGATTTGAATAGATGTGAGGACCGTAATCTTCCTGGCCCCCCTTCAAATGAATCTTTTATTCCTTTAAGCCACATCTGATGGGACCTCAGTGGGTACTCAATCAAAACCTCCCTCTGTCTCCTTCACTTGCTCTCGGTGAAATGTTTCATCCGAGCCCCTTTCCTCTAAACAATAACGTACATATGCGATTAACTGTCATGAGAATACATGGCCCGCGTGTCTGCTTAAATCTTTTTGTCCTTTTTCTCATGATAGCTAACGGTACTTACAAGGGGTTCACATTTTATAATGGGGTATCATTTTTGCCACTGGGAACAAAAAAAGGCAGTTTTTTTTGTGTCCTTACACTTTAACTGCTGCTTATTTTAGTGAGAAATGATGAAAGTTGGAAACACAAAGTTTAGCAGGTGGTATCACGAATCTTGAGTGGAAGTTTGATTGGAATTTGCATTGATTTATGAAAATGTATATTAATTCATAAGAGTAAGAGATAGATTATTACTGTTTAAGGCACATGTATAAAATGCCAAAAATAAAATTCATCACCATTGTTCCATGAACGACACCCGACATAAATTGGAAATGAATCAGTGATGACAGCTAATATTTCTTCATTAACAAACCAAATAAACTTATTGACAAATACATCAACAGATTTTTTTTTCTACTAGTGCATCACTTTTAGTCTTCATTTTTTGCTCTCCACTAAAGGGTTAATTCTTTCAAGGGCAACAATGAAAATTGCTTATGATTTCTTTGTTGTGACAATAAAATGAAACATTGATTTTCTTGTCAGTTAAATACAAAATGCCAAATTAGCCCGTGACACGGTGTCTCAGACCAATTCCTGGTTGGAAAAACACAGTTTGACATGTTTCACTTTATATAATCTATTCATTTCAGTTCTGGAAAAGCTTTTATTTTCATTTTTATGTCTCTTTATACTTTTCTAAAAATGCTTGTTGTCATCCATGAACCCACTGGGATTCATTTCTATGCACATTATAATATCTTTATATAGACCTGTATGCGCTAATGTGTTCAATAGCGACCGTTAAAATGTTGATTATTTTGATAATGCTTAGTTTTGAGTCGCATTTATTTAATGATGTACAATATAGTTGAGCATTTTTCAAATTTTAGTGAGACACTCAATTGCGCAATATGATCTTTCTCAGAGTAGATCTTTAAGTGCATTGCAGTGGATATCAATGCATAAGACACGTAACAGATGGGTGTATATGACAATATCGGAAATAAAGAGCTGATTTAGAAAAAGATGTTGCCATGGTAAACCACATTTATAATAGGATGATCATTTCCTATGTAGACCCTTTTGTTGGCGTGTCACCGTAGACTCTTTTCAGCTCTCAAGGTTGCTTCATAATTGCTGATTTGTGCTGCTATTCCTTTGAGTCAGTGGTGTGTATTATTCACCCAGTTCACCCTCTCAATCTAGCCGCTCTCGCTCCGAGGATAATCTACTTGCTGTTCTCCATCAGGCATCATTTGCCTCTGCATTTTGCTATTCACATGACCAAATGATGTTAAGAGGGATTTTCCGCAGGAGTGATAAACTACTGGCCGATAATGAAAATCAGTCACTGACACAATCCCCCTCATTATGAGGGCTGTGTTGCGTTTTAAAGTCATGAAGGCAAACAGCCAATGTGCACAAAAAGAAGAATTCTCTAACCCAATAGCGCCCAGGTGAAGAATGGATCTCGCCCGAATAACTGAAAAACGGAAAAGATGAATATGTTTCTCCGGGAGGTCATTCACGGCGTGAAATATGACTAAGGTTGAACGTAGAAATGTCTTTGCATTAGTTAAGGAGAGCAAACAGCCACGTGCCGAGGTTCGAAAATCGGAATCATTAGAGATGCGGATGCAAAAAGTGGAGGCTGGGCGAGGTGTGCATTTTTTAAAGGTCCGTAAAATTTACTGTTGTTTGAAAGGTCAGTGTCTGATGGCGGCAAGCAGCTGGGAGTTGTAAACGACCCTCCTTATCAAATGTTAATGCTGGCACAGCGTACGTCACACACACACAGCGGCGCTCGGAAGATGTCTTTGAGGTCCCGCAGGTTCCATGGAAACCAGTCGTTTCATTTACATGCGCAACGGCGAGCGGCTAATTGCTTTTCTTGGAACATCAAATAGCGCCGTGGCTTTCGGAGGTGGACGCTTAGCAAAGATGCTAATAAGGAAACGGAAGTCCTCCGAGGATCAGATTACATTTATCGCAATTGTACACATCTTGAACAGATTAAGACCAAGGCGGGCCTGATTATTTCTTGTAATATTTGGTGATTGTTCCAATAAATCGGCAGTCGCTTTGAATTTGGTCAGCGGGATTGACGACAGAGTAATTGTAGCTTGTTGCCTGAAAAAGCTGCCATTGATGTCAAACCATAAGCAAATACGA
Organism: Stigmatopora argus; assembly: GCF_051989625.1. Classification (NCBI taxonomy): domain Eukaryota; kingdom Metazoa; phylum Chordata; class Actinopteri; order Syngnathiformes; family Syngnathidae; genus Stigmatopora; species Stigmatopora argus. The sequence continues at coordinate 7,603,875 of NC_135395.1, read as the reverse complement.
GTAAAAGCAAATAATGTGTTTGTATTCCAGGAAGATGGTTGGCAATTTTCAAAAATCCTACAACTTAATAGGATAATAGTCTTTAAGGCTCCAAGAATCAGTTTACAAAGAATCAGTCTACAAAAAAAACGAAAAACTGTACAGAAAAACAATATTTTCAAATATGGAAGACTGAAAAAATATGACTAATGTTTCTTTCAACAGACAAAAGGTAATTGATTCACACCAAACTGTTTATTTTATTTTTTTTGCAAGATTTAATGAGGTCATATGGTAATAATAATAGGGGTAATCCTACTTTGCGGTTTTTCGATTATTGCGGACATGTCTGGTCTTCACTATCCGCGATATTTGAGGGATTACTGTAAATCTATTTTTTTATTCAAGCCAAATACTGAGACTGATTGGATAATTTGTACTGGTTGCTCTTCTAACATCTGCATTTTAATGTACTGCTCACTTTGTGTTTTCAACATATTTGAGACTTTGCTTTCCAAGCTCATTCTGCCCGTGATGACCCTTTTGTTAATCATTCGTTCTAAATTAAAATGAAAAAAAATTCAATGCAATCACTGTAAGAGTACTGCGCATCAAATGAGCCACTGGCAAATTGAAACAGCTATTTGACATTAGCATATTTCCTCTGAAAAATGTAAGCTTCTGACCCCTCTATCTTTTGTGGATAGTCATTAGGGAGCATATTTACACATGATTTATGATTGAAGATTTATACTTTCCCATTCTGATGATGCATAAAGAGCAAGAATGCAATTGCCTTCCTCTTAAACAAACAAAAACATGGAGGAGAATAACTTTAAAGTTGCAACAGCTAGCGAAGACATTAAAAACAATCGTTAATGTTATTCTGCACTTTGGATGTTTGCCGTTTACAGCAGGTGTTGTTTGCATATCAGTCGGGAATTTTATCCTCACAAAAAAAACTTCTCACCTCTTCATTAATTGGTAATGAGATAACATTTGCCGACAAAAGTAGCAAAAGAAAAGCCATTGAATCCCTACAGCAACATTTCCGAATGCGTGATGATGCTGTTTTGTTTTTACCAAAACAAAATAATCATTTGCAAGATGCAAAAAAAACACGATAATTTGCCGTTATCAAACAGATCTTGTTTACAAACGTGGCTACTAATTACAGGCTGTATTGGAGCTCCCACTGCGACATTTCACTGAATTTTATCACGGCGTATAGCCATGTATGACAATCTATGATCGTGGATTGACGGCTCTTAGTGAACAGAACACGTGAAAGATGTCTTTTTATGATGTCTTTGTTTCAGGCAGTTAACACGACTTGAAAGTTGGATTTACTCATGACGCGCATGGCCATGAAAGTTAATTTGCGATGTAATCTTTGCCACTTGGGGCTTGTCGCATAGAACAATTATTATTAAAACTCTTTTCCTCCCAGCAGTAGGAATGATCAAATCATTTGTGATTGCCACATGCCGTTGTTTACAAGAAAATCCGGAAGAAGGAAATACAATATCCAAATCCCCCAGATTTATCAACAACACTAATGATACCAAAAAATAAAACAAGACGTGCATACAAATTCCCCTTTGTCCTTGAAATCTATTAATAGTCGTACTAAGTTCACATGAGTGTGGAGCGGACAAAACAAATATATGGCTAACGCACTGATGGCCCAGGGTTTTTGTATTTATGAGTGCTCTGGAGACAGCAAGCATACTAATCACCTTGGCGAGGCCCAAGCGCGTGTCTAGAAAGAAATGTACCGGTGTCAGTGGTAATTACATATGTACAGTGGGGAGAGCCTCAAACGCAGTTGAGATGTAAAACAAGCGGCTCTGGGCTGGAGATTTAAAAGCGCCGTCAAGAGAGCTTGCCCACTGCAGCCACCGTACACACGCCCTTCCTTTCTTTACTTTCTTTCCTTGACGACTGCACCAACCTTTTCAATCTCTCCAAGCCAAAAGTAGAACTAAGTGCAAGTATAGATACAGTGGTACCTCGACCTACTATCAGCTCTACCGCCGACATGCTCGAGGTACGATGAAAATTTCGATCGAATAATTCGCCCTAGATACGATCGAAATTTCGAGATGCGACCAAGCTAGGTGGCCACGTGTGCGGTCGATTGGTTGCAGGTCTTTTAGTCGCCGTCTTTTGGTCGCCGGTCTTTTGGTCGCGGTCTTTTGGTCGCCCACACCGCAACAACAGGCGACCAAAAGACCGGCGACCAAAAGACCGGTGACCAAAAGACCGGCGACCAAAAGACCGGCGACCAAAAGACCGGCGACCAAAAGACCGGCGACCAAAAGACCGGCGACCAAAAGACCGGCGACCAAAAGACCGGCGACAAAACAAGGTAAAACAACATGGTCTACGCATCATTAAAAGCCAACAATGGCCATGAGCAGTTTCACTGAGCCGACATGTATAAGAGTGTATAAGAGTTTGTATGTACATGCGTTGTCCCTTTAAGAAGGTACATCAGTCAGGGTCTTAACAAGTTCTCCAACAAAAAACAATAAAAGTCCGGGAAATTTGGAGCTTTTCTCTAGCCTAATAATTAATAGGGCATTAAGTATGACTAAATAGTAATTTGCAGTTTGTATTTAGGGAATTTGAGCAACAATTTAAATGGTAATTATCAATAACCTTCCGGGCGACCAAAAGATCGGCCACCAAAAGACCTGCAACCAATTGACCATGTACCAGGTGGCCATGACATGAGAGGCTGTTGATCATTGTAGCGCAGTCTTTTTTTGCCGCATCTCTTTTATGTATAACAGATATCTACGAGCACTGAACGATTTATTCAGACGAGTTTCTCCTACGCATCGACCAGGTATACTATACCAGTATACTCGTGCACACAACACCGATAGCCAATGGCACCCTTTCTCAGAATAAAACTTCATTACCCACAATCAATACGTGGGTAGGCTGTTATTCCTTCCTTAGACTGTTAGCTCCCGCGATAGCTCATTCAAGACTACTTCTCGTTGGCAAGTGGTCGTGCGTTATCCTATTGTGAGGACATTTGTGTGCATCATTTTTGGAATATTTTGAAGGGAATACAACAGCAAACAGCCCATCGATTGCGAACGTGAGGGTGGAGGCGTGGCAAACAGCTAACCCGCCCAGAACGAAGGTAAAATAAATTAAAACAAAATTAGAATTCAGTTTTGTGTAAAGTTACATTAAACGTATGTTTGAGTGTCTGTATATATTAATCCAAGTTAATTTAAATTTGTTTGTTCCGTTACGAGTGTGTTGTCGTGGAAAGCCTCCCCGAAACCCCAACCCGCCCCCTCTGTGCGTATCTCTCTCCCGTCGGCAAAATCCGCCCAATTTTAGTTATATTAATCACATTTTATTACTATTAAACCACTAGTTATGTGTTACTTTGTTAATAGAGGGCGAATTAGAAGAAATAAAACATTTTTTCCAATCCAATATCCTGTTTTTGGTGTTTTCTCAGAGGGTTGGAACAAATTAATTTGTTTTTAGTTCAATTCAATGGGAAACGTTCGCTCAAGTTACAAAAAGCTCGACATACGAAAAGTTCGACATACGAAAAGCTCGACATACGAAAAGCTCGACATACGATCTCAGTCCCGGAACGGATTAAGATCGTATGTTGAGGTACCACTGTACTTCCTTTTAGGCTGCCCCATGATGGATAGAATTTTCTTTCACTGATCATTAGCATGACAGTTTAATGTTAAGGTTACATAGTGTTTTCATATCTTTAAGTATATATAGGATTTTTGTAAATAGGCGAATATTTTTGTACAATGATGTTCTGTTGAATTTAGATTTTACGGAAAAGTTGAAATTGTAGGTAGGACCGTGATGAGGCAAGAAGAAAGATGTTATTTTAAAAAAATTGAGGGTTTTTTTTGTTTTATTAAAGATTCTTATTATGAAGGGGAAATCTTTTCAAAGGCTTTTTAATGTTGACGCTCATTGTCAATTTGTATTAGATGTGCCAAACTAACTAAGTACTAGGCTTATGAACAGTGCCTTTTGAAATCATCATTTTTGCTCTTTTTCTTTCTAATAGCAAGTCTGTCAGATTGGATATCTTATTAAATTATGTTAGTTTTATTCAGAAAACTATTTCTAATATGGAGGTCATTTGCAAGCACACAAATATGCTTATTCCTATAAAAAAAAGGAAAGGTAGCAGTAACTATCTTCCAAAGTATACTTTGAACATAGCACTTAATTTGAAAAAAAAAAAATGTTAGATACAATATTGCAAAAAAACGCAATAATCCAGCTTTCAAAAATGACATTAAGTTAATAATGCGAGAGTGCAATTGTAGCCATGAATACCACACAAATGCAATCTGTGTAAAACAAATATCAAATAATTGGTGTTGCCTTATCTTTTTAGATTTTTGTTTGCTTCCAATTCATTGGAGCAGAGGAAATATTTGAATATAAGAGATGCTGCCCCCACACACACACACACACACACACACACACAAAGAATTCCATTAGAGGAGACTCATATAGATTTTCTGTCATTGTACAGATGGAGGCTGTCTTATTTGTTGTTGAGGATGTAAATGAGAGTCGGCTTTTGTGTGCGCACGTGTGCTTAACAGGAATTCAGATCAAACAAGAAGAAAAGGAGGGAGTTTGAAAGCCAAAGTAAATTTGCTGCTTCAATGTTTTTAAATTGGTGCTATTCTTGACAGCCATCGCTCCTCCTTGTTGTTATCGCCGTCTCCACTCCCTCAATTGCTTTTGTGGAGGAAAATAAAAGATCAGCAAGCACCGGCTCAGCGTGCGGCCGGTGTTAACTTAGCCGGGTGGTGGCGGGATTCTTTGAAAGGCGTCCTCCGAAGGTCACGCTGGCGCCTGCCGCACTTTCTCGCCACTCCGAGTGTTTCAACTCTCACTGACTCATCGAGCCTCTGCGGAGAAGGTCCTTTGTGGTCGACGGACAGATCCTCGCCTCGCAGCACGCCGGCGTAAAAATGATTCCTCCGGTAGGCGGCACGTCAAAAAGACTCGGGGAAAATCGACATTACTAGACATTAGAAATCGAGAGAGAAGGCCTCCTCCGGATGTGTAAATCTGTCTTTTTTTTTGTTTTTTTTAGGGGGGTGTGAAAAGGCAAAATGCGGAATCCCTTCCTCCCTTCATCCCTCCCCTCCGTTGTGAAGCCAAGTCCAAATCGGAGCCCCCGTGAGTGATTTTTTTGAACAATGCTTCAGACTGCCAGGCCTGATGGCTCAATGCTCCCTGTATGACAAGCATGGTCTCCAATGGAGTTTTGCGCTTTTATTCGGCTCAAAGTTGATACCAAAGCTGTTCAAATACCACGGCCCAGTCTTCCAAAATACACAATAAAAGCGCTGTACGCGTAGGGAGGAGACTAAAAGTTTCAAAAGTCTTGGAAACTGAATCCTTTTGTTGTGTCTTAGCGACCATCATTCCCCAATTAATCTGTTTGCCATGTTTTTTTTTGCCATCTCTGAAAAAAAGGGATTGTTCAAGGCTTTTCGCAAAAAAAGAGACAATTTTACTGAGTACGACAAATGATAAGATGTCTGAAAGTAGGCAGCGGGTATCTTTATTCACTATTGATCCGAGTCCTTTTAAAACGAGGCAAATCTAGCTCTGTGTGTTTATGTTTGGAGTCATCAAGTCTTTGTTACCAGGATTTGTTTCTACTTTCAGACGTGGACTTTCAATCAAGAGCGACATCTGCCAAGGAACAAACAGGGTGCCGATACGCAGAGCTGATATTAGTAGTATGCAGCTTCGGGGTGGGACTACTCCTAAATCCTAAATCCTGATCCGATTACAGGTATCTTTCACTTTCTCTCTAAAAAGATGACGTATAAAGAAAGCCACCAAGTCCAACATGTTCACTCACAAATGTCCAGTAATCCCTCATTTATCACGGTCAATATTTTCTAAGACTTTTCACAATAGCTGAACAACCACACAGTGTTTTAAAGTGTCTATTTAATGTCATTTGGACCCTCTATGTGCTATTTTTTTAAGGTACTCGGTTGTTTGGTCGCCGGTCTTTTGGTCGCCCGGAAGGTTATTGATAATTACCATTTAAATCGTTGCTCAAATTCCCTAAATACAAACTGTGAGTTATTATTTAGTCATACTTAATGCCCTATTAATTATTAGGCTAAAGAAAAGCTACACATTTCCCGTACTTTTATTGTTTTTTGTTAGATAACTTGTTAAGACCCTGACTGACGTAGCTTCTTAAAGGGACAACGCATGTACATACAAACTCTAATACACTCTTATACATGTCGGCTCAGTGAAACTGCTCATGGCCATTGTTGGCTTTTATTGATGCGTAGACCGTGTTGTTTTACCTTGTTTTGTCGCCGGTCTTTTGGTCGCCTGTTGTTTGGGTCCTGGCGACCAAAAGTCCGGCGACCAAAAGACGGCGACCAAAAGACCGGCCACCAAACGACCACACACGTTTTTTAATGCCTGAAAAGTAGACACTGTAAAACCAAGTGGCTGGTGAAAACAAAATCCAATTGTGACTTGCCCCAATCGTTCGTTGTCTTATTCTTCTGACACTATAAAGTTTGAATCTGCGGAGGTATTACTGTAAATTAATTTCTTCAGGAATTCTCGTGGAATGTCCTAACCGTCGCCTTTTTTCAAAGGTTGTACGAGAATCATAAACCAAGTCCACAGACTAGCGTTAAATCGGGCCTGCCTGAAATAAATGGATGTTGCACTCATAAACGGGAATTCTGCAGCAAACAAGGCATGAAATAGTCATTTATTTAAAAAGGAATTTCAGAGTGTAGATGACAGCTGGACTGCTTCTTCGAAGGGTTCTGATACAATCCTCCCACATGTGTCTCATGAATGTTTTTATGTGAAGCAGGAAAATGAACTAGAAGTCGACAATAGTGGAGAACAATGTTTTAACCTTGCAGCTTCACAAAAGAAACTGGAGTGCCGAAATGTAGAATCATCTTTTCGTGTGCGCTTCAAATGTCTGGTAGTTTTCACATACAAAATATGAATGCGTCCTAAAGAGAATGGAAATCAAATGCAATGATAACTCAGATTTTCCACCCCTCCCTTTTCTAATCAAAACCGCCCTACGCTGTGTTTAATAATTAATTCTGTCAGCTCTTTTGTTTTCATAATAGGAGTCAGATTAATTCATTTTTGTAAGGCTCATATTTGTAATCAAAGCTGTTGAATTTGGAGATGAGCGAGAATTCTCTGCTCAAATGTTGCTCTTTACTGCCATCAAGTGGGAATGAGAATAGTTAAACTGACAAGTAGATGTACCTATTTATGCTTTTGTGGTCATTGCAGAGGGGGCGGGGTCTATAATTGGGTTGGGGGCAATTAATCGCAAGCCAAATGTAGACTTTAAACTTGTAGTTTACACCTATGCACACTGGGGTGTTTATAATTAGTCTAACTACGTATTAAACATGAGCCAAACAGGCCCAAAACGGAGGACTGGATTCAAACCCAGAACCTAAAAGTCGTGAGGCACACCCTGTGAACGGAATATAAAAATTTAAGGTGATGTTTTGTTATTTGAAAGTTATAGTATTAGCCATATAATTAACCCCATACATGTCCCAAAACAGAGGACGGGATTCAAACTCAGAACATAAAAGTCGTGAGGCACACGCTGTGACCACAATATCAAAATTTAAGGTGATATTTTCTTGTTTCAAAAGTTGTATTAGTCATATAATTAACCCCATACATGTCCCAAAACAGAGGACGGGACTCAAACTCAGAACCTAAAACTCGCGAGGCACACACTGTGACCACAATATCAAAATTTAAGGTGATAATATCAATATTTAAGGTGATATTTTCTTGTTGCAAAAGTTGTATTAGTCATATAATTAACCCCATACATATCGCAAAACAGAGGACTGGATTCAAACCCAGAACCTAAAAGTTGTGAGGCACACACTGTGACCACAATATCAAAATTTAAGGTGATATTTTCTTGTTTCAAAAGTTGTAGTATTAGTCACATAATTAACCCCATACACGTCCCAAAACAGAGGACTGGATTCAAACTCAGAACCTAAAAGTCGCGAGGCACACGCTGTGACCACAATATCAAAATTTAAGGTGATATTTTGTTTTTTTCAAAAGTTATAGTATTACTCGTATTCAGACACTTCCTGAAGTAAGGCGCCAAATTAGGAGGGAATGGCACGCCAGATTAAAACAGAGAGAACCCGCCAACAAAAGGTTCTGCTGAGAAGCGAGCCAAGTTGAAGTTGCTAAAAGATAGTGATAGGAACAACCGTAGTACGGAAAAAGTTTTATTCCTTAATTACACCCTGAGATAAAGCCTTCTTCGAGGTGTGCTTTGTGTTTTTGGCCCTGCTATACAAAAAGTCCGGATGAATGGGCCGAAGGACAGTTTAATCTGGCTTCCCTGTGTATTTGTGCGATAGATTCCTTCGTTTTCCTCATGTCGTTTTTTGCCTTCTTACACAAAAAGACCTTTTTTTTTAAGCGGGCGACCTTGCCCACAAGATAATGAATTCAGAAGAGAAACAACTAGTTATTTGAATTGTGGCCACCATCAAAAGTTTGTTTGCAGTTGCTCTGCTGTGCTTTCAAAAGGAAACGGTACAGAAAAGGCCGGTTTGGCCGGCAAATTGCGTTGGGCTTTTATTTGTCTTCGCGGTGAGGTCTGTTAAAGCTTTTGTGTGTTACTAATGACTACAACTTCAAAATAAATGGGGACAGTCGAGATATAATTTGAGCAAATGTTTATTCAGACCTATTGGAAAAGAAAAACTCAACTTTTAAACAAAAAAAGGGCTATTGCGTAGAATGATGATCCCAATTGAAGTTGATCTGATGGAGAACAAAAGAAACACTAGATTTAAAGCCATAAATTGCTATCATTATCAGAAAGATGAACTCCATTGTTTATTAAGAACCAAGTCTGACAACTAAAGTCCAACAGAATAACTATATTAATCCAGTGAATGAATATTTGATGTACATGTGGGTATGAATGCTACCTTTATGCTACCATTGGCCAGACCGATCTTCCCAGTTGCCACAACCTGATCATTTTTACAACTGTAGATGTGGCTAACCAGGAGTTGAGCAAACAAACAAACAAACAAAGAGAAAAATTAAAACAGCAGGCATCTGTAATGCACTCGCTCAGCGAGCGATTCGAACCACTGTGCCAAACGCATTTAAGTACTGTGAGAGATCAATAGATTTACTAAGGGAAGAAATTCCAAGTCATTGCCAAGGTGAGTCACGTATTTACAGCAATGTGTTTTTCTCCATCTATCTGCAACATTATCATACTGTGACAGGTATAGCAATTCAATATTTTTTTACCTGTAGGCAAAAAAAAACCAAAAAATCATAAAAAAATTTCATGCAAAGAATTAGGAACACATTTCAGTCAGATTGCAATCATTTTTGTTCTTGCAAAGAACCATTCCAAAGTATAATTATGTTATTAATTTGACAGCATTACACAGAACAGACAGTAGGAGGAAGCATATGCTTTGTCTTTAAAACTTCCTGACCTAGTTTCAACTCTGAGCGTCTAGGACACCTGTGTCAAAATGGCGCCCCGGGGGCCAAATCTGGCCCACCGCATCATTTTGTGCGGCCCGGGAAAGTAAATCATGAGTGCCGACTTTCTGTTTTAGCATCAAATTAAAATGAAGAGTATAGATGTATATTAAATTTCCTGATTTTCCCCCTTTTAAATCAATAATTGTAATTTTTTAATCAATTTTCTGTATTTTTAGTTCAAAAATCATTTTGTAAAATCTAAAAATATATTTTAAAAAAGCTAAATTAAACATTGTTTTAGATCTCTAAAAAACTGAATATTCAGGAATTTTAATCCAGTTCCTTTAATCCATTTATAAAATAAAAAAAATCTAAATATGATATCTAAAATGGTCCGACCCACATGAAATCGAGTTGACGTTAACGCGGCCCGCGAACCAACCCGAGTCTGACACCCCTGATCTACAACATTATCATAGTGTCAGGCAGAGCAATTCAATATTTTTTTTACCAGTAAGCAAAAAAAAAAAAAAAAAAAATCATACATTTTTTGCATGCAAAGAATTAGGAACACATTTCAGTCAGAAATGCAGTCATTTTTGTTTTTGCAAAGAACCATTCCAAAGTATAATTATGTTATTAATTTGACAGCATTACACAGAACAGACAGTAGGAGGAAGCATATGCTTTGTCTTTAAAACTTCCTGACCTAGTTTCTACTCTGAGCGTCTAGGACATTGTGTTCCCGTCTCAATGGCGGGCCCTCATGATCTTACACGAGGTCAACTGCTCCTAAGTACCTTATCAGTCAACAGTTCACTCAAATCAAGCCAAATAAAAGAAAACACAGACTTTTTTTTCCCAGAATATGATTGAACTCCAATTCTCAATTAAAACAGAAGCACTCCGGTTTCAGACACACTTATTGGCATTGATCTATTTTACGCTCGCCAAGCGCAGACGTGAGTGAGCCTTGTGGTTAGATTATGAAAAGATGAAAACATGTTCATGTCATTTTTTCATTGTGCAACAATTTGTTTATTACCGTTCTTGTTGAAGTGGCGTTAGCGTAGAACGGCACACGGCGTCATTACGCCGGGCTTAATATTCGGGTTGCCTCATTACCACGTGAGTTAAAGTGGTCATTATGTTGGGGCAGGTGAGGGAAAATAAAACATTTGCTCTAGTCTAATTGAATATATGGCATGATGTAGTACGGAATGGGATGGAAAATTCCAATTTAAGCACGTGTAGAGGAAATAAATGAGGGGCTTGACTTGGGAAAAATACATTCATTCATTTTCCCTACGACTAGTTCTTTTTTTTTTTAAATAAACAATGGTGACAGGTAGATTTGTGTAAAGCAACAAAGAATGTTTGTCCAAGTTAAGGCTTGGTGCGATTATGTAACAGAAGAATATTTTTGTAGATATGATCAAAAAAGGACAATGCGGGTGCATACGTGAAGGGGAGCAGGTAGTATACAAAATGGCGCTAGTTATGTCAGTGTTTACGTGTTGAGATCGGATATAAAATTAACTTCGTGAATTAAAGAAAATATTCATTTGTCACTATTAAAGTTTCTTCTCATAAAATTGTGATGTCTATGCAATATGAAGAAGGCAAGCAAGTTTTCTCCTTGGTTCCGTTTTATAAAGGACATTGCTGCAAACCACCTGCACACAAAATGATTTTTTTTAACGTATTGTAAGAATACAAAAAAAATGTTTTGATACGGAGAAGACTAAAAGCTGAGATTCTCTTGCTTGAATTTCCAAGTATTTCCTCTATATGAAAAAGCCTTGAGGCACATATTTGTGTGGGTTAGCCTCTCTTCTGATTGGACCAGCATTGCTGCCTTGAATGCCATGAAGAATGAAAATGCAATATAACGATATTTTGTCAAATAAAATACTGGATAAAGAACAGGAAACCAATGTTGCAGGGGAAGATGAATGCATTTGGGATCAAATTTGCACTCTACTTTTGACAGAATTCAGAAGTACCTCAACAGTACTAAATGACACCATTACAGCTTTGCTTTGACACGACGACATTCTCCATTCCGAGACACGAAGGCACAAAATGACTGGTGAATCACCAACGTTTAGTCAAGGGCCAAATGCTAATGTACCAAAACAGCAAAGGCACGCAAGCTGCACCTGCTGCGTGTCGTGCAAGCCTTTAAATGACCCTCTTCTAAGGAAAAGGCCCAGACCCAAACCAACTAGTTTAAGGTGATGAATGTAATTCTGACGTCATGGGAACCAACGTCCGGGTGCAGCTGTGGCTTTTAGCACAGAACGATGTCATTGAATGAGAACTTTTGCTACCCTGCGATGTCCTCTGACATATGACATTCTCATGGACACTTCTTTAAATTGCTATTTGCTTTAATACCATCCATGAGCCATTGATGTAACAATATACTACATGCATACCCAATACTAATGCTTATTTTGGTTACATGGTGGATTACATGCTAACTACATATGAATTGTATTGCAGGGATTTTAAGACTTTCATTCCACAAGAGCCACACAAGTGACATTGAACTTGTAGTTCATCAGAAGTTGAGGGTTAATGGTGCATGGAGAACAAATGCTTCTTTTTACCTGACCTCATTTTTGTCAGAATTAACCGTGCTTTAAAGAAGAAGCATATCGGGGTGAATTCACAGGATAAAATGTGACTTGAAATGAGATTTGCAGGGCTACACGTTACCTTTGTGCGACGCTTTCAAAGTGGTGTCACTTTAATACGAGTTTGCCTTTATATTCTCAGCCTTTAGAAATCTGCCTGGTTCATGTTTCACATCCATTGCTGTGAAGAAGAAAACCAAAAGCAAGTTGCCAAGTCAAGCACAAAGTCACAGTTTATGCTTTTCTGACATCCCACTTTTCAACTTTCTTCTACTATTTCTGAAGTAAAAAACAACTTGCCTTTTATTTATTTATTTTCTCTCTCTCTTTAAGAAGAGGATGTTTTTCATTTTTACAAGCGGACGTAAAGGTTTAACAAATTTTGGAAATGACTTCACTTGGATATAATTAGGTGATAAAAGTAGAGTTGGGAATTAATTAGTGTTCATTTGCCCACTAAAGGTGGACTTGGCGATTGAGAGTCATAAAATTTCTGGCCTCTAGAGGGCCCAATAACACTAACTGTGATGAATGTCTTTATTGCAAATACATTTGGAGCTGTTATTGTTTGGTGTTTTGCCAACAACATTGCAAACGTGAATCCAAACAGTTGAACTAGCTCTTAAATATGACGGTCGTAAAGGTCAAATGTCATTACTATACAGTTGACTGGGCTATAAAATGTCCAGCTCTGTTAATATTCATATCACTTTAATTGAAAATCGCTTAACGTGAGGGTGTGTGTGTGCAATCTCTTAATCATGATAATTTACAGTAAATTTGTCTCAATTTGGCTGCAAAATAGTGTAGAATTATGATTTAAATGTGACTATGTGAAGTTGAGATGTTTACACAGAATAGCCCAGCTGTGTCAACGCAGAAAAAGAGTGACACAATAAGTTTTGTTGACAAAATGTGTCCTAATTTCATCTAGGAAAAAAAAAAAAACAGTAGCCATGTTTCCATGAACCTTCTCTCAGAAAAGATTGCCAAATATTTGCAGTTTGCCATTACCTCAACGTACTTAAAGTCCCCATGTTATGCAATCTTTTTTTCATTTATTTAATTGATATGATTCAATACCCGACATGAAAGTCATATGAGGAACCATAACAGTCGTTTAAATTTTTTGACATAGGATTTTACAACCGGCACCCTTTTACACACTTACCCGTTTTATTTTTGTTGGGACATAGTCATTTATTTCGGCGTTAGCGTGTCCTCCCATTTAGTCGGTTTGTTTTGCTTTTACTGCCCTCATTTCCTTGGCACACAAATAATGTGGAGGTATTAAAATTATACGAAAAGGAAGTGAGCACGGCAAAAGAACTCGGATGTGCTCAAAACAGCTGCAAAAACTCTTACATTTAATTCTGTTTTTCAGTGTGTTTTTCTCCTTTTTTTTCCTGTTTAAGCAAGGATAAACGTGAAGCACCAATCTTCTTTATCCTCCGCAAAGAGCAACTAATGTTATAGGAGCACACACTATTGACACTTCCGCTCATTTCAACCAAGTCAGATACAAATATGAGTTTTGAGTTACGACTGTGATCATGGAACATATTAAACTTGTAATTCAAAGCAAAACTATATTACAGATTTTTTTATATTGCGCCATCACTATTGTCTACATCCACATAATTGAGATAAGCAAAATTTGGATGTATAACATCTGTAAGTGACACTTTTCGCATGTAGTCACGTCGCCTTCACTATTTTTGTAGTGCCGAAATACTATTACAAAATAAAGAAGTTGCACATTTACTCTTTCAGCGAGCTTTTCAAAATCTATTTTCTTTCACATTCTATTAAGAGCACCACACCCTTGCGGTGGCTTTCATCAGGATGTTTTAGCACACAAAGGTGAAAAGGTTTCTCGAGCGGGCCTCTAATTTCGACACGCCGTTCGATGGCAGAAAAGGGGGAAGTCTGTGATCTCCTAGAAATTGCATTTCTATCTCTGAGTGTGCATGTGGTGTCAGCAGGGTGTGATAGGAAGACATCTCGAGATGCAACATGGTCATGTGGTCTACTTCCTCTTCTATGCTGAGATATATAAAGGAAATGTGTTATTTTTGTTTTCACAGCACTTGAGGTTTTTGACACAGCTACATCATTGCACTGGCTTGTGTGTTGTTGTTGTTTTTTTATTAACCGGGACAAAACCATAGGTAAATGATAATATTGAAATTAGATTTTTTAGTTTTGTAGTCAGTGCAGTTTTATACCACGTACATACATAGTACATGTTTGATAGTGATTATTCTCATAGGGCAACATTTTACAGGTCTGGATACACCTGGTTAGTGTATTTTATGTTGTGTGGTGTACTTGCATGTTATAACTGGACGTGTACGTTTTTTATTTTTTTGAACGTTAATTGAACATACCATATTACATACTATATTCTTAGTGTATAAGGTTGTTTGTCAATGTGTGCCCTTTCACTTATTCGGGCAAGTACGACTGACGCCTCCTACCCAAAGTCAGCTGGTGGAATTGCATGTGCTTTTAATCTACTGTTTGGCCTCCTTACATAACACTATCCAGTTCCTTGATGCAGTACAATGTTTTTTGTTTTTTTTTCCAACTCTAAATAGCAGGTGCCGGTCATCTAAACGTTGGCTATTTTCTTTAATGTTACCATTGTAAAAAGCACAGGCCTCAGTGTTATCTTTTTTAGTGTAAACATTACCCATTTACCAAAATAACCAGTAAGGAGTAAACTACAATGTCAGCTAGCTCCCAATCACTTATATATACGCAAAGTATACATTTTACACTCATTTTCCATTCCGCTTCTTCTCACAAGGATGGCATAACAAAGTTACATAAATACTCTAAATAATAGGATTGTGAAACAAGAGTGTATATTATTTTAGTGATAGTTTATTTAAAATCTTGGCTCCATGTATTCCATATTTGATTTCACTTGTCAATATGAAATAGCCTTTAAATACTGTACGCCCTTTTATTTTGTTAAATAATAATCCTTGAAAGCCCATGAGTGCAGACTGAACAACTCAGACAGACTGTATAGTGTGTACACAGATAACACGACAAAAACAAACACAAGCAGCTCATCTGTTCGCCCAAAGCCCTGAAATCTTTTCACCTGAGGGTGGCCTTTGGTGAGCGGGGCGCCATCTTTCTACGCTCTAGCCCTGCTGATAAGGACCAGCGCTACACAACGGCACACAAAGACTCACCTTAAGGCACCTTCTGCAAGTCATTCTTACATGCACACAACTACTAAGAAGACGTTCTGCATGTCACAACTCAGCTATGTTATGCAATTTGTTTTCTTCCAAAAAAAAAACAATAACAAAAGACATTCTTGTATCACTTAACAATTTCATTTTGCAGAGTTGTGATGTCTAAATTGCCCCGAGCTATGAATGTGAATGGTTATCAGTCTCCTTGTACTTGCGATTGGCTTACCACCGATTGAGGGTGTCCCCAGTTAGCTGGGATAGGCTCCAGCACCCCCTAGCCGTCTGGAAAATGAATGAATAAATGAGTGAATGAATGAATACTACCAAATAATATTTTACACTTGTTGACCCCGAATTGGTGAACAGCCAACCACAAGGCATTAACTTAAATTCATAAAATTGTTGATTGCTTTTTTTGTTATATTTTATAGATGGACTAAAAAGTATTTTGGCCCTAGATTTAGTACAGCTGTAGTAATAGAATATTATGCTAAAATCACAATTCCATTACCCGTGTTGGGACTAACGTATTATTGTACTGGTAATATTTTTTCCAGTAAAAATAACTGGTTTATTAATTTTTTTACAGTCAGTTATAGGCTGAAAATTGCCGTAAAATGTGAATTAAAAATAACTAAATAAATAAGTCTATCATGTGTTAGAGAGGAAATGTGATTTTGTTTGTCAAAAAAAATGTCTTTCCCCTTCATCGCGAAAAAATATATATATTTTTTAATTTATTTTTTGGATCGGATGTAAGATCTTATTTACAATCCAAAATAGCTTTTTATCTGTTGATAGGCCGTGACGACAATGGTAGCTAAAATATACTCGTTATCCAAACCCAATTCACCTGCTTGCAATCGACGACACAGAAACGACTGGAATTTCCCTGCAGAATCGCTCGCCACGATTAAATTGATAAAAGATGAAATATAAACATTTTTTAGCCGCTTAGTAGCATGAAATCGGAGACAAATGCAACGCAAAACCTTTTCCACCTTTGGAGCGACAATCCAAAAATATGGAAACGCATCTTTAAACAAACAAACATTTGAGCGTCTGAATGATATCCAACCAACGCAAACATGTGTAATGTCCATAAACGACGCTTTTTTCACGGATCAAATCTCACTGGATGCATCTTATCACTACCCCGTTCTCACGAAAAAAAAGGATAAAAGGTAAGCATGCATATGTTGGATATATTTGGTATAGTTTTATTCCGTGTTTATTCCACATTGAGAAGAAATGTTGCATGATGCCAATGCATGGTTGTATTATTCTGCACTTCAACAATATTCCTCAATATGAAGATTTTCAAGGGAACCTTTTTTAAGGAAAACATATATAATTACTTTTTGGTGATAGTTATTGAGTTACTCACATTTTATATGAAGTAACTTGTAACGGTAAGTAGTGTAATGGTATTTAGTAACGGTAAGGAATGTACTGTTTTTTAGTAACGGTAAGTAGTGTACTGGTTTTTAGTAATTAGCAAAACAGTTCATTCCAAGTGAGCATGTAAACAACTTAAATGTGCAGCACAGAAACTGAGCAATAGAAATACATATTTGAGTCTGGCACTGTCAAGGGTTACTCAAAATAATTGGCCATTTGTTTTTTCACCTGCCTGGAAATGTTACGTAATTGCAGAATACTGCCAACATGGCCAAATACTTGACACCGAGGCACGTGTTTATCCCTCATCAAACAGCTTTAAAACACCAAGACTGGTTTTAGAATTTACTTTTGCCTTCATATTTATTTTGTACTCCCAATTGCACCCTCTATTCTCCATTGTTGAAATTATATTTGGGTATAAATGATGTCATATTAGCGCATCCTCTAAGACACATTTGTCAAAGTGGCGGCTCGGGGGCCAAATCTGGCCCGCCGCATCATTTTGTGTGGCCCGGGAAAGTAAATCAGGAGTGCCGACTTTCTGTTTTAGGATCAAATTAAAATGAAGAGTATAGATGTATATTAAATTTCCTGATTTTCCCCCTTTTAAATAAATAATTGTCATTTTTTAATCTTTTTTTTCTGTGTTTTTAGTTCAGAAATCATTTTGTAAAATCTAAAAATATATTTTAAAAAAAAGCTAATATAAACAGTGTTTTAGATCTATAAAAAATTGACTATTCAGTGCTTTTAATCCAGTTCTTTTAATCCATTTATGATTTTTTTTTTAATTTTATATCTAAAATGGTTCGGCCCACATGAAATCGAGTTGACGTTAACGCGGCCCGCAACCAACCCGAGTCTGACACCTCTGCGCTAAGATTTGGGTTGTTTGGTTAACAGCGTATGAACTTGAACAAGTACTTTTTGTATTTACAGAACAGATACAAAAGTCTTGCAGTGTGTGCTAATATTCATTATGACATACTAGATGCAATCTTTGAGCAATGGAATGTTTGAAAACTCCGTTAAAACTGCTTTGACGTCGCATGAAAATCAGATAGATTTCTGCTGCTCCGCAAAAAAAAAAAAAAACATACATTGCAGATTTTTACAGTTAACATTAATGTCATTTTCTGATTTTATCTATCATTACCTCATTTGTCTTGAAGAAGGAATAATGAGTTGTTATGGATTTACCTTTCAGCATTGCTATCTTTTTTTAAACGTGGCAATCTGGACGTATCTTGAAAAACTAAAAAATCTTTTTATACTGCTCTTTTCCCACAACCAAAATCTTATGCAATCCCACAGTCTTCTTGACAGATAGTGATGACATAAGACGGAAACATTGCAACAGTCCTTAATGTTTACTTTACTTTGAGTATGAATTCATATTGTCTGCCCTAATTGTCAGAACGTCACATTTCAGACAAAACAATGCATGACGCAACATATTTTAGAACAAAACAACCAATGAATGCACGTGAACAAGTCGCAGTCAAAATGTTCACATTGTCTACAAAAGACAACACGCTGCTCTCACTGACTTCTCGACCCCTTCCTCACACGCACACATGCAAACACGCGTTTGTGTTTTGCAAATGTTTCCTCTGCGGGAGGTTTGAGGGAGAATTTTCAATGGCTGACCAGCTTGTAGTAGACACATACAAGCTTGTTAGCTGTCTGAATCCGAGGTCTTAATCCGTGTGCTGGTAGGAGTTAAAGGGCTTTAGAGGCGGGAGACCATCTCTCCTGGCAGCGCTTCAATGTTCTGGCTTGATGTGGCATTCAGGAATGTCCTTCTGCAGAAGAACCAGTGCATTGTAATCAATGAGATACAATCCGGCCAGATAACCTTAGTTTTAATGTCGCTGTAATTAAACATGATTGCAAAAGAGGAGTTAATAATTGCACCATAATACATGGAAGGAACATTTTTCCAACCTTACATCTGATTGTTGATACCAACGTTTATTAAAAACTTTATCCTATCTAATGGGCCTAATGACCAGATAAGTCTGATTTCAGGGGTTTTATCGCTTATCGCTTCTTTGGTTATCTAACACTGGACGATAATGATAAGCACTTGATACTGTTGCCATGACGTCACTTAATTTTTGGTACACGGTCGCCGGTCTTTTGGTCGCCCGGAAGGTAAGTGATAATTACCATTTAAATCGTTGCTCAAATTCCCTAAATACAAACTGTGAATTACTATTTAGTCATACTTAATGCCCTAGTAATTATTAGGCTAAAGAAAAGCTCCAAATTTCCCGGACTTTTATTGTGTTTTGTTGGAGAACTTGTTAAGACCCTGATTGACGTAGCTTCTTAAAGGGACAACGCATGTACATACAAACTCTTATACACTCACACGTGGGCTCAGTGAAACTGATCATGCCCATTGTTAGCTTTAATTGATGCGTAGACCGTGTTGTTTTACCTTGTTTTGTCGACCAAAAGACCGGCGCCCAATCGACCGCACACGTAATTTTTAGTGTCCATTTTGATTATCGAGGTAAAATGTAAGTTTATCCAGGTTACCTCGTTGTGTAAAGTGACCCATGACACCGCCCACCCAACTCAAAGTAAGCTGTCATTGTCGAGTAAGTGACACATGAGGTTTATGTCCCTTCTGTAAATATTTGTGCGTAATAAACATCGCACAGGGCCTTATTTGGCTAAGCCTGACGATCGGATCCATCCATTAATGAATGGCAAGGTATGAAGTGTAATTCTAAATAAATAAAGTAAATTCAAAGTTGGAGTGCTTATTCAGTATTACTTTCATTTCAGACATCAACAGACAATTTGACTATGGATTCACGCCCAAACACATTCCTGCAATTCATAACTGAATATATTGCTTCATGCAACTATAAAGTTAACTCCCTGATTTCGGCAATGATTATTTGTAACATGCGTGTGTGTGTGAGCGCATTTTTGTGTCAATTTGAAACTTCTTTATCGAGCAGGATGATGCTTGACAAATTCTAATTGAAACCGCTTATTCATAATAGATTAAAAGTACATAAAAAAAATTGTTAGATCTACTGTGCGTTTGAATTGCATATTCAAATGCGCAATCTAGTGCAAATGACAAAACATAACATAAAAATAAAATGCAAGTGCTATAGAAAATGCTATTAATTTGCATTCACAGACAAATATAACTGGCCCATTCATGACGTCTTCAACATTTTTGCATCAAAGTACTTTTAGGTGATCAAACCTCAAAGCGCGAGAGAGTATTGCGGCTTAGTTTTCCGGAGACTTCAGAGTTGTAAAACATTAGATGCATCAGTCATTACGATTCAGATAAGTACAATGCAAATCCTATAAACATTGTCTTTGGCTCAGTATTCAGCTGATTACTGATTGTTTCACAGTCTTTGCGACTCTATTTTATACTTAAGGAGCTCTTCTGCAGACGTGTATAAAGTTATGATTTGTTTTTTTTTGGTCCTTGCTTTGCTCCGTGTGTGTAGTGGCCATGTGGCTTCTTTTGGCCTGCCTGGGGCTGGTTGCCTGCCAGTGACCGTACTTTGAACTAGCAGCGCAGTCAGTCTTAGAATGCAACTGAAGATATACGGCCAAGTGGAAAATATAGGCAAACACGACCTCATTATCTCACGCCCTCATTCGGTCTCTCTCTCTATCACTTTGTGTCTCGAAATCATGTGCTCTCATTCTTTTTTTTCCCTTTCTGTCCTATCTTCTCTTGCGTGCAAATTCAATTGAATTTGACCCATTTAATTTCCCTGCGTATGTGTTCCCAAAGCTCATCCAATGGAATGAAGAAACTTATTTTCAGTCCACGGGGTGGTCCCCGAATGCAATGTTAGTGTTGCAAATGTTTGGGAGTGGCCTCCACGCGCTTTGCCTTTAGGCTGTGCGTCACTGTATTCCCTCGTCCAAGAATCTGTCGCTTTTCCTGCGTGTTGTTGTCACTTTCCAGGCTTATGTACACATTGATTTGTTTTCTCAGCTGTTTGTCATTTTCACTTATTATTAGTAGGAAATAAGAAGCAGCAGCATCGTACAAAGAGGAAGCCATTGCTAAGAATAGAGTGTAAACTATTGTCACAGAGCCAATAATCTTGTTTTAATTAGAGTTCACCATATGCCTTATAGACACATGTGTCAAAGTGGCGGCCCGGGGGACAAATCTGGCCCGCCGCATCATTTTGTGTGGCCCGGGAAAGTAAATCATGAGTGGCGACTTTCTGTTTTAGGATCAAATTAAAATAGAGTATAGATGTATATTAAATTTCCTGATTTCCCCCTTTTAAATCAATAATTGCAATTTTTTAATCCATTTTTCTGTGTTTTTAGTTCAAAAAGTATTTTGGAACATCTAAAAATATATTTAAAAAAGATAAAATAAACATTGTTTTAGATCTATAAAAAACTGAATATTCAGGGGTTTTAATCCAGTTCTTTTAATCCATCTATAAATAAACAAACAAAATATTATATCTAAAATGGTCCGGCCCACATGAAATGGAGTTGACGTTAATGCGGCCCGCAAACCAACCCGAGTCTGACACCCTTGCCTTATAGAGATTCCCAGATGTTTTGCTTTGCGCCTCATACACCACAAATTTAGCCCAGTGAGGATGAAAAGAAAAAATACCAAAAAAGAGGTCAACAATGAGTCGTTTTAGTTACAAGTATTGTTTTGGGATGTCAGAAGACGCTATTTACGCACAGAAAATTCATGCAAGTTGAGAAAAGAAAAAGACTGGAGGTCTAGCCATGAGAAAAGCAGTTCCACATAATCTATTTACTCATTTCTCACGTGGAATCCAAATTGACTGTATGTGACATTTAAGGGTTTAATTAGCATCAATTACATTTTGCTTACAACGTGATCCTCTGATTTGTCTGCACATGCACGTGAATAGCAAACCTGTTGGCTGAGATTTTGTACTTTGTGTTCTTCTGGCTTTACGAGCAATCATTTTTCGTTTAATGACTTCAGAATTTTATTTTTCGGAAAGTAAAATTCCGAAGCACGTTTAGTAGGCAGATTTGAAATGTGCGGCTGAAAGTAGAGCATTATTTTTAAGCCCAATATTGACGTTTACATGCAGAAACCTTCCAAAAGGAATTAACTGAGGTTCCTTTACACTCCTGCCCGGAATGGGATTTCTTGAAGTTTTTTCCGAATAAAGTTAAAAATGCCGACATTTAAAAGCACAGGTGTGGCCCATCAGAAAGTTTGTGTAGGTCTTCTCCAAATAAAATGAGTCAATTTTTGGGATGTGAATGATTTGATTCTTTATAACTTGCACCACCCTCACCTGTGCCGAGAAAACAGGTCTATTTATATATAGTTAAGTATCCATTCGAGACCTGCAGAGCTTAATGGGTTTGGAATTGGTCCAGTTTTGCTCTGTCAGTCGACCTGACAGAATGTCATGCCATATAGCAGTTTGATTCATTTCATAGACTTGAGAAATACAGATTTTTTTCATCTCGTTAAATCTAGGGGAAGCAGAAAAGAAACCAAGATTATTTGAAATATTTAAATCGATTAATCCTGACTTTTTTTATTAACTCATCAGAAATTACAACTTCATTGTGTGTCTGCAATATCTGTGTTTTAAAATGTCAACAAAAACACATCAAATTGAATCATTTATATTCAATTGTAGATACAAGATGTCCTTAGCATTTAGTCCTGTTTTCATCACACAATGAAGGAGTATATTAAACCTATGAATTTTGATATTAGATTAATTAAATAACTTTTAACTTTTAGGAGTGTACGTTAGAAAAAAAAAATATAAAGGCCTATTCTATGCCCTAACATGCAACGCCCCTTCCCAAAATGACAAAAAGATGAAAAGGACTATTCAATGCTCCCATTGATGTGGTCAACTTCAGGAAATATTTATTTCTAATATTTCAAAAATCCAAAACTAATTGGGGTCTTTTTTGACCAAAGAATATGACCATAAAACCCTCTATTCACCATTTAGAAAACGCGTCATTCTTCACACTGGGAGACCTAATATGGTCAAAAGCTACAAACCAAGGTGGGCGAGATGCATTCCACTGATGGGCAGTTCATAAAAAACATCTCCACCAACTGACCGACTTGGCCACGCCTTCCTCAATCACCTTTGATGGCGATGAAAGGAGGTCCTTGGTGGCGGACGACGGGATGAATGAACCTCTTGTACGGTCACGTCTGGATCAACAGCTTCATTGACCACTACTTGTGTTTACTTTAACACCAAATATAGAAGCGCCACGCGACGTCACGCGCCCTCTTTAGAAACTGCAGTGTGAGCGTTTGGCTGTGACGGGCTGGTGGCATGACATCGTCTACAGCCAATCATTTGGAACACGCGGTTCCCGTCAAGACCAATCGGGGTCCTGGGAAAAGCAGTGGCAAGTGACGACACTGAGCTTCTGTGCAGTATAGTGGGTTCGCATTCATTGAGTACGCCTTGATCTACAGAATTTGTTGTTCATGCTTATTTTGGGGCATTTCCAGCTTGATTCTGGGCTATTTTAAGGTTCCTTATAAACGCATTGGCTGCCATTAGAAATGAATGAATGTGATCATGGATAGGAAATTGAACAAAACGCAGTAGTGGTTTTGCCGCAAAATAAAAGCAATTCATTCTGTACGTACAGTATGAATGAGCTAGAAAGTGCAGGAAAAAACCCATGCTCCAGATTGGACCCGAGCTGCACGTTTCACACCCCTGACCTACAGATCATAGCTGCTATGAACACCCGTTCATTGTCAAATTTGGGGTACCTGGGGAGTCTAACTGCTGTTACCAATAGCTAGTCAGGGGTCTTTCCAACTAATTTCATTACATTTGGGTGACAAAAATTACTTCGTAGTTTATTGATAGAGCAAATTTTTGCAATATATATCATTTTGTTGCGCTAGTTCATTTTCTTACGGCTCCCACTGTCTTCTAATATATCTGGATATCTTGGCTAAAAAAACACATGAATTAAAATAAGACGACTTCATGGCTTGCCTCTCAATAGTGTGTGGAAATGTCAGTTCCTGGTTTCACATAATGTTTGTTATGTTGGCGTTGTCATAGAAACAGTCTATAGGAAATTGAAGGGGGGAAAAAGTACTACACATCAGCATAAAAGCAACATTGTGATGGGAGGGGAAACTTAACATTAAGTAGAACATTTCTCCCTCTTCCTTCCCAGTTGAACGACGACGAAAATACATGAGCATTTTTGCAGTTATGCTTCCTTTTAACGGGCCAGATGGTTCGAGAGTTGAGCGAGAGGGGGATGGGCAGGTTTTACATTGAGAACTGTGCTGTCTGCGTCTGGCCGCCTTCCTGATCGTGACTGCGGGGTTTCCCACTACTCAGCAACCCTTCCCTACCGTGTTTTTTTTTCCTTTTTCTTTTAGTTTCCCTTTCCAAGTCCACGGCCCAGTCATATCTCGCTGCTCTGTATTATGTGAAGGGTGGGAGCTTTACCATATAAGGTGTGGTGACCGTGAGCCCAGGGCCCGAGTTCTTGCTAGAAGTTGGTGTGTGTGGTAGGTGTTTCCCAAGGCTCCCGCTGACAGATTCAGGCGCAGGGGAAGGTAAACAGGAAGCAGATAGAGGGCTGACATCACGGCCTCTTTTCGTTCGGCCCCTGTATGTTCATTTAAGGCAATGATGTTATGTCTGTGGTGCGGGCTTGGGGGAAATAGAAACTTGTTCGACAAAACTTCTCACTCAGCAGAAATTGAGAAACTAAATGTGGGGATTGTTCCTTTGGATTGTGTTTCTGGTTCTCGGTTGAGAACATAAACAGGGCGGTCATTTATTCAGTTGGCACACTTGGTTTGGGGCTCTCAAATGTTAACATAGTTTGTTTTTTGCGTTTCATCAATGTAGAGTGGCGTAGGAAACGGTGTATTTTACCTGTAGTGGTAAAGAAACACTGCAGGTTTGTGTAATAACATTTTTGTTTCATTATGAGACTTGACTATCTTCTACATGAGATTCTTGATTCTTGAACTCGTAGTATTTGAGCACCTTAAGAGGTGTTGATGATTATAGTCATATTTTTTTTGCACAGTCCTTGACTGTAAATGAATACTGGCACTCTTAACCTACAAAAAAATACCTGGAAATCCCTTGAGTCCCTCCGATTAAATTTCATTTGTTCTTTCAATTTAGAAAGGTGCTAAATTGAAATGATGAAAGAAGGTCTCGAGCCATGGCAATGAATAGAATGACTGCATGAAATTGACCTTCTCAGTGGGAGGACAATGACCTATTAAAGTGATCGCTCAGCTGGCAAAGGTAACCTTCACTTATTCGGTGCCTGCACAAGGGGCTTCAGGGAAATTAGAAGCTTTGTCGGACTGAAGGCCTTTTAAACACCGTACTTAGTGCTGCCATGTGCAAGGTGGGCATATGCCCTGTTACGTCCTTGATTCTCTCTCTTGAGATTTTTCAACTTGAGTTGCAGGAAATGTCTATTTACTTTCATTCTTATGCCTTTCCAGGACATATGTAGGTTGGACAATTGAGCATTGTAAAAAGGAGTTAAGGTCAATAGTTGGATGACAATATAAATTCTCGACTAGTAATGGAGTATAGGGATGTTCCACTTTGAGAAAGTAGTGGAAAAGATGGCGACTCATGAGCATGCAGTGGCTTCAAGCTTTCTACAGACAAAAAATGCATTTTTTTGTTCACAATTTTAATAAGATGAATTTGGAGGTGGATTTATAACATTAGCAATATTGTTTAATGGAAACAAGAGTGTGACAAGGGCTAGTTTTCAGGTTGATGTAAAATTTGGGGCTGAGAGCTATCATTTAATGAAATAGCAGAGGTGCCAAAAATTAATGGAAAAGATTTGTTGTAATAAAAATAAAAAATAGAGGTTTATACGTGTATTAAAAGTGAACGATAGAAGATGTGCAAAGGTAAAAGAAAAAGGCTCTCATGACAAAGAAAGAAAGAAATAGTGTGACTAATAGTACTGTTGCAACACCTCTTATTTGAATTAAAACATCACACCACCTTGGACACACACTGTTGCTATGGCGAAACATTAAACCTTTGTTATCGATACTGGTAACCACACTTCAGAGGAAGAGCGTGTGTGACTCATACAGAGATAATTGACTTGTGTCTTCCACTGAACTGAAATTGTCTCACCAGGCTCTCCTGCAAATTAATCCACCGATTCTATCGTGTAAAATTATACCAGCAACGGGCGTTTACCTTCAAATCTGGTCAAAGCACTCTGAATGAACACAGTTTTTATTTGCACAGGATACAGTTGGATACCAGATGGTCATGACAAAAAAAAGCCCAGGGAGTTGCACTTCTTACACTTAGGACGAGACATGACCAGGAGGCTCTTTAAACCCACGGGTCAGTGTGTCACAGACTATTATAAGACGTCGGTGCAACAGCCCTTTGCGTCTGTCAAGATCTCTTGGCTTCCACAAGGAACTGCATCCACTAACATCTTGTTGAGAATGTCAACACTTATTGCCTTGATACGCCAACCATCTGGCATTTAGTCACACAGAAAAAAAGCTCTGTCTCCCTGTATTATCAAGCCCCACATCAACTTGTATTGCTTTTTTCACTTTAGTTTTAGTTGATTGTGTTGCTAACCACAATGGAAGGTGACATAAGAAAAAACTTCACACTCATTTATAGGACATTTTCTGGCCAAAATTTGCATAATTGGACGACAATCGCGTAAAACTGGACTTGGAGAGTCATTGGTCTGGGTGCATGTTGTGATTAAAGTTATTTTTATTAGGTAAGAGTTCAAAAGGAAAGGAAAAAAATGTGAAATTGTTCGCATAATGATGTAGTATTTACATTCCCACCGGTTTGTTTGTCAGACGAGCATGCAAAGACCTGCTCAAGGCTTTTCAAGGGTGTGTCTGTCTGAGTGCGGCAGCTTAATAACGTCCATCTTATTATGGCAAGTGTTTGTTTTTGGTTAGATTTGAATCATTTCCAGATCCATCTCTCATCTTCTTACATAAGATATTATACCTGGCCTGACGTCAACCTTCCACACTTTCTGATCCCAAAACATGCCATGCAAATCTTTTTAGTTTTTTAGGCCAGTGTCATTTTTTAGCTTAGATTCTATTATTTCTTACATGAACAATACTTTGAGGATGATTTTCAAATATAAATTGTGTTAGTTTCCGCTATGCCTTGCAACTTTAGCTCTAAGTTTTTGCGTGTTTTTGGCTTGTTGGAGAGCGTGACCGGACGTTTGGTCTCCAGACGTTTGGTCGCCCGGACCCAGACAATCGGCGACCAAACGTCCGGCGACCAAAAGTCCGGCGACAAAACAAGGTAAAACAACATGGTCTACGCATCAATAAAAGCCAACAATGGCCCTGAGCAGTTTCGCTGAGCGGACGTGTGAGTGTATAAGAGTGTGTATGTACATGAGTTGTCCCCTTAGGAAGGGATGTCAGTCAGGGTCTTAACAAGTTCTCCAACAAAACACAATAAAAGTACAGGAAATTTGGAGCTTTTCTTTAGCCTAATAATTAATAGGGCATTAAGTACGACTAAATAATAATTCGCAGTTTGTATTTAGGGAATTTGAGCAATGATTTTAAATAGTAATTATCAATAACCTTCCGGGCGACCAAACGTCCGGCGACCAAAAGTCCGGCGACCAAACGTCCGAGTACCGTTGGAGAGGGGGTTGACTTTGTATCGCTACATTAGTGTTATTAATATTGGATGTGACATAATATCTACAAAATGAGTTCACTGCTGGCAGCCTGGTCATTCTATTTGAAGCGTGGGGAACACTCCCAGACAAAATGATTGGGGACTTGTCAACACTAGCGCAGGGGAAAACACACCCAGGAAAAATGAAATCATCACCCAGCTACACTATTTATACACTAACCCACCTTTTTTCAGTGTATGTGGTTTGTCAGTATTTCACGAGGTAGACTATTTTAGGACTAATAACTGAAATGGGGGATGTCTCCTTCATACTTACACATCTGTGTCATGGCTTTTCCAACTGTGATGTCTCTGCTTTCTTGTATCACCATGGAAACCAGTTCCAAAGAAAAGGAAACCCCTCCTCAGTCTGATTAATCATCACCGGCCAACTCCTTGACAATAACCCACTCCAAAATAGATTAGCCCATCGTATCGCCTCCTAAAACTGTTTCACTGCGTGCTTATTCGTGCAATCAGTCGGACTTTGAAATAATTGTCGTCATTGAAAATACGGTTAGCCTGGGAAGTGCGAGTTGCCGTGGTCAGCATTAGAAACCCAAGTCAGCACAGATGTGTGTCACGGGAGTCCTGGCACACAAAAAAAGTGAAACAAAGTTGACACACATGCAGTGCCTGGTAGCCATTGTGTGTCACAATGTGTGTCGCGCTGCCGCCTGTGCCAGTGGCCACAAAACACTAATTCCTTGTTAGGCTCTTTCAGATAAATCCATGGATTATCTTTCTCACAGAAAGAAACAAAAAAATGGTCTTGAACTTTAGTTGGAATCAGGTGTCACTTATGCAATAAGCTATGCAAATGTGTTGATTTATTTGCTCTGTGGTTACCCGAGGGTAAAGTAGAGGCTATGTTTGTATGTGCAGCTGTCTAAATAACCATGAGGCCTTGAAGGACTCTATGTACAGTATGTTAATATTTGTGTGTGCATGGGTGTGTGGGGAAGGTGCAAATATCGTGCTTGAATGGGAAAATACTTGCATTTAGATGATGTCAACTTTTGAAAACACAATGCAAAATATGCAGGAATTTCTAGTTGTGTGTCTTTTTGTTTTGTTCTTGGTTAGTCATTTTTTGGCTAACAGTATCTTTAATCATTTTTAAAGTACTGATGACATTAGATACTATTAATTGTATTCATTTTGGGCTTCTTTAGTTCAGAGGTGAATGTTATGCATATTTTTGTTTAAATTCGGATTGCTTTGAATGGCCTAATGAAGTGATTGATTTAATCAAAGATATTTATGAGCAGTTAAGGAGTGATTAGAGAACAAAGAGCAAGATTCTGTGCAGAATTTTCAGGATGGAATTAATACCTCTCTTGTTGTGCCAACAAAAGAGTCGATGAAAATGTGAAAAGTGAAGACACTTTAAGATCAGATTGCACTTTTGATGCCACAATACTAAAAATATCTTGCTCTGATTGGCTGACCTGGTTTGTTGGACATAATGTTGCATTCATTATTTGTGAAATTTTAAATGAACAGACAATAATTTTTCTCGTTAGATAAGATTCCGGGAAAAGGTTTTGGGTCTGTTTTGGCACAATTCGTTCAGCTGTATTCAATTTAATAATCATATTATTCAACGGACTGTGGCCTACATTTGAAGTGTTTGAGAAACCGGTCTGGGAAATGTCAACGTTAATGCTCAGTGAATGTCATTCATATTTTTGATTAGAGCTACATAAATAATAGTCCTGCAGCTGCCAACAAGGTGGCAAGCAGGTTAAGCATATCTGGTTAATGACCAGAATGTGTACAGTGTTGGTTAAAACCCGATCGCCACCAGCCTCGGTGTAACTCTTAACACTATCAAATCTCCTCAGCTTTAAGTGTAGAAATAGAAACTTATATAATCAAATAAGTTTACACTCGATCAAAAAAGAGCCTCTTTGTTATTTGCCTGGATAATTGTGGGAAGACTTTTTTTAAAGGGATTTTCTTCCCAAAGCTGTGTCTTGGTTTCCCAGTGTTGACGTTTATTTGTTTGTTGAGAAAATGCAACATTTTGTGAATAACCGCCTTCTGAGTCATCCTCTGCCTACGCCATGGGACTGCTTAGCCCTCATTTGACATTAGGGCCCTGCCGATGGAGCTTTTGTGGGCAGAAATCACACAAGAGGGTCCACTGTTCTATTGTGAGAGACCCTCTACACACAGACTGCGAGGACATGCAATTGCATTCCTAACAAGGATGACATTCTCTAGCCTGAGATCACATTTGGTGAACTGCGTGGTAACAAACACTGCGATAACTAACATCTTGTAGGTCAAAATTGAAAAAAAAACACAACTGAGATTGTGTTCCCTATACTGTTCACTGCATTTGAATCCAGCTATTAGTTTTATGTTCTTAAAGAGCTGTAAACTTGAAAAGCAATGACAGTTTAACTACTGTACAGCTTTGAGTTTTGCACAGACCTCTTTACTGTGTTGTTGGATGTAATGGTCCTTAAATGCTATAGTATATCTGCCAGTTAAACAGCAGTTAGTATTTCCTGCCTTATTTTACTGGATTAAAAAATCTGTTGTGTTGCTCCTCAAAACATGTTTGAAGAGACTTTATGCTGAAATTAGGCTCATTGTTAGCATTATAATATTTTTCTTTGAGCCGCAATACTATAATTGAGAATCACATTCAGTGCAATCATTATTGCATTCCATTTTCCTGTTAATTCAAAATATATAGAGTAATACAATGAGTATTTTAGAAAATGATTAGATGTTAAAACGACCTGAGAAAAGTGTCCCACAAATGGACGTCCATTTTTTGTATGTCTTTGCTGCCGTAACCATATTTGAGCCCCTTAAACTTGGCATTGGATAACTGTGATCGGATTATCCGATTATTCACAGACTCGGGGAGAATACCCAATGTATTTGAAAGGTGCCAGCCCATAGAAGCCGCTTCCCAAGTTGAAGTGAACCTAAAATCCATTTTAGCCGCTTAACATCTTTGGAGGGAGTCAAAATCTTTTCTTTGCCGGGTCCTGAAATTAACTTGATCAAAACTGATTGTGTAACGCTCAATAACAGGATTTGGTCGGTCTCTAAAAACATTGGCTTTGCGTACGGTATTATGCAGAATATTGATAGCAAACGTTTGTCAATAACCCCAACACCATTATGGATTGATCTTGTTTATAGAGGATGGGTCGCATCTTGCAGAGCAGATGACAGCCGCTATATGATAGACGGGCAGCGGGACACACTGTGACATCATGACACAATGTTGTGTCATCTAACACTGTGATCATTGGCCATGCCCGAAAAAGTCTGTGTAAGGCGTGACTGTGTCTGCGCTGCATACAGTGGTGCCCTTCAAAGACATTTAATCTAAACATGGTCAGAAGGAATGTTCTTTCAACTGAGATCCACATGACCTAAAAACAAAGCGACACAACCTGAGATTAGTGTGAGGTTAATACGTGAATTCATGTGGGTCACTTCATATACCACCATAGAATGTCATATATCATAATGTTGAGAGTGACGGAACAAGTTTCGGGATCCAGAGTTAACATAGGCCGACCTGCCATATTTGTTTGCATAATTAAACACAATTGCAAATGATCCCAATTTGCAAGTGTAACTTTTTGCTTCCAACAGTAAAACAATGCCTTTTGTCATGGCAAGTTACATTATATTTAAAGTCCCACTATCACCAAATTTTTCACATGCCAATTAAATGAGTTAAACATGTCAAAGGGTATTCAAAAATAAATGATCAAGTCTCAAACAGATTCTTAACTATTGACATTGTACAGTTTAAAGTACTGGCTGAGGTGATAGTGCTACTTTAAATATGCATGTCTTACTTGCAATGCTGGTCAGTAGGCTTAACAAATGTTCTCTTTTTTCCCGGCATTGCGTTCTATTCAGTACGTGCATTTTTTAAAAATTCTTATTATGTAGTAGTAGCAGTAATTGAAGATAATGTTTGGTTTTCCTTTGATATTCAAATTTTCTGAGTAGTACTGCATATGGTAGCAAAACACATTTGGAGCACGTGATGCTTATTTGAATAGGTTCAGCTAAAGGATGCCTTCAGAGAAGTCCATCAGATTCAGGAAACATGGTTGTTAATCTGGCAGAGGTCAAGAGAGCAACAACTGCTCCCAGTCGGCTGGCTATTGTGCTGACAACTGAGAGGAAATACTAACACTGAACCTGGCCACTGATCCTTTCTGTTACGCCAACAAGTCACAGTAGGCGCAGAAGGCCGTACTGTATATTGGTTCTGTGCAGGAGAACCTCAGGAAACTCCTTCCAAAGGCCCAGTCAGAAGAAAATAACACTTGAAAGTAGGCATCAAGCAACACCAGGAGAGAAATCTTTCAAGGGTTTCCGTTGTTTATTTGATCTCCAAACAATAGGTAACACATGCCTTCAGTTGTACTGCATGTGTCCTGTAATAATGTAGATTTCATAAGTATGATACAGGAAAGTCACTTGTTTTTAACTTCCTACCAGTCACAATGAAACCTATCGTTGAAAAAATAAGTCTAGGGCGTATTACGTAGTGCCTTGAATAAAAGATTGCCTCAGTATCAACACATCAAGCGTTTGATGACGTCTTGTGCCAACTTGCCTGATTTTTATCTTTGTTTATTTAATCATGTGGTTGCCCGTCTACTGTATTTGTCCTCAGATGATCAGATCCCTCCAGATTTTGAATGTTTATTGTACCCCTTGGTAATGTCAGTTCATATTGAATAATGTGTTGTCAAACACAAACAAAACAAAGAACAAACAGAAATCTAATTGAAAATTCCATACCCCATTGACATATATAACACAATACCCTTCCATTAAAATATTGTCTTCATAAACCAGACAAGAAATATATTTTATGTCAATTTGACTGAAGTATTGGACTGCCATCAAGTAGTTAGAACATGAAATTTTAATTGAATTTTTACTTGAATTCTGCCATTGTGGATTAGATAAATCATAGTCATTTTTAAAAGGTCTACCGTTATGGATTATTGTATGCATTACTGTCACTTTTTTGCAAGGCGTTACGGATTTAATCACAAAAGTCCTGTTCAAATATCAAGTATACAAATTGCAATTGCTCTCACATTATCATCTCTATTGAAATTATTTGTTTTTTGTAATTAGTCTTGAGTTCCAATTGATCCAATGTTTGGAGATACGATGATCTGTATTAAACAGGATTCTTTGGCGGATTTAGCTCGCTAAACTACCAACGGCCCGATACAAATTTTTCTTAATCCTTTGTTCAGTGCGTGTATGTGTAGAACTGTACATGCCGTGCACTTCTATATGGTCCAATTAAGTCAAACAAAGCAAAGACCGGTGCATGGTACAATAGTGAAGAACACACATGCACGTAATCCCTTTTGGTTTCGAACTTTGCATGTGAAGACTGTCTGTGGCTTTATGAGGTTATGCAACGCAAGGCTGGGCTATCCCACACGCTACCGTCTGATTAGCTTAATGGAATCCAATCCTCTGCCTGCCTGGCACAAATTCTGGCTGTTTTTAAAAGTAAGGTCGTTTCCATTTAATGACATGTTTTATAGCAAAAATAGCCATTTTTGCTTCTTTTTAACTTCGCTCAGGCACGCAATACCCTGGAAGATATAAACTAGGAAAAGTACATCAAGGATAGGGAAGAGAAACACGAACCCAAATAAACAGACCTATCCTGGTTTCCCCTTTTTTTTCAAGATTCTTCACTTACATAAGAAGCCAAATTCCACATACGGCTTCTATAAATCACATGGGAAAAAGCTATGATGGCGTTTGACCTTCTTATGCCAGACTAAATACAACATGTGTGGCAACTCTGAGTGCGGAATCTCGCCGTCGTTCACAACACGAACATAAGTGTAATCTCAACATTCTCATAGATTTTAATAAGATGGACCACCCAGCGACTAAATGAAGTTATTGTTGGACTGAACTTGCACAAGTTATTCATTGACAGATGCATGAAGCCATTGGGTTTACCCTTCACTTTGTCACCTATGAAATCCAATCTGAGGTGAATCGGGTTGAGATCGATTTAGTTTGTCCTTCCAAATCCACAGGTGTTATACAAGTCATGTGTACTTGCCTTTATTTGATCCAAAAACGCTAACATTTTCAAACACAAATATAGGTGAAGAGGAACATTATCAGTCAGGAGTATTAAATCAACTTTACCTTGACCCGCAATTGGAAGAGACGCACTGCTAATCAGTAAAATTCGCATCGACATTTCTCAGAGGTGAATCAAAATATAAAATAAACACACCATTGCATTGCAGACAATCCAGTTTGTTTAAATATGCTCTGCCGTTGGACTCAATAGTTTTTTCCTCACACAGAACTTACATTTTAAAAAAGACCTGAGGATTGATGCCTTGTTTTTTGGCTTTGTTTTTAACTCATGACACTAATAAGGATATTATCGGATTTTATATCACATCCAATGGATGTATTTGTTTTAGAACGCCATTTTTAGATGGGAGAAACTCCTATGTTACCCGTTGCGGTTAAAGGTCGAGTTTACCACATTACAAGATTTAATCTGTAATAACCCCCAACCATGATGGATATTATGAGCACATAACGAGACCTGCGTGCTAAAACGATGTCATTCTTGAAAGGGCTTGGGATGGGTTGTCCTTAATGTTCCTGTTGAATTTGCAAAACAGAAAGAACTGTCTTTTGTCGCAGCAGACACCTTGACACATATCACATCAAAAGGTGTGAAGAATTTGTTGCAGGGAGTCTAAGCGCACATTTACGTAACAATGTGCACGTCGACTGCCTCCATCGATTATTTACTTCCACCAGACTCTAGC
Source organism: Stigmatopora argus (assembly GCF_051989625.1). Classification (NCBI taxonomy): domain Eukaryota; kingdom Metazoa; phylum Chordata; class Actinopteri; order Syngnathiformes; family Syngnathidae; genus Stigmatopora; species Stigmatopora argus. The sequence continues at coordinate 7,569,505 of NC_135395.1, read as the reverse complement.
ACACAGTTGCATAACCAAACTACTTTTTAACTTCTAACATTTTTTTTTTCAATCTATAACGCTGTTCTAGTTCCTTTCTTACAATGATTTGCAGCCAAAATGGCAATCTCACTTTGGAGTGTCTGAGTTCTACTGCTCTTTGATCCAGCTACAAATTGCGCTGATTTGTATTCCAATAAGCCGAGAATGTACACTATGCACCTCTGGAAGGAAAAGCATGTCTCACAAGCTATCGTTCAACAATTTACTCCCACACGTTTAATATCTGCCTGCTGCATCTTCCTCCCCACGCAGTCAGTCAACCAATAACATAGCAGCTGGGAATGCTGCTCGCACCAAACCGACACCTCGCAGTCTTCGTAGCTGACTAACTGCACATGACAAATGATTTACAGGGCAAGGGCAAAAAGGCAATGGAAGAACAGGATTTTATGGCTGAGAGAACTCGGCTCCTTTTATAGTCTTTACTGAGATAGTGTTTATTGTTGTTTAATAACATGTTTAGAACTAATAACAGGCTGCATGTTGTTATTGAAAAGGAATCACACGTGATGGGGAGTATGTATATTTAATGAGGACTGTATTGAGTTGAATTGAAGGCTTTTTATTGTCGTTATAAAAGTACAATGAGAGTTAAAGCTTCACCATAAAGTGTTCACATAAATAAAATAAAATCAAAAGCCTTTATTGCCATCATACAGAGCTGCGTATAACGAAATTGGTGGTGCTACTCCACAAAGTGCGTTTTCCCAGTGAAAAAAAGAGCATAAATAAGTAATATAAAAATATAAAAAGACACATCCCGGCAAGGTAAATTCTAAAATATTCCACAATCTAAGAGATTGCACATTGATATTGCACATAAATAAGATTCATGTGAAATTAGACATATTGACAGGTTTTGCTGGACTATACTCAAACAATGACTTTTTTAATTATTATTTTTTATAAATGCCGTCTGCACGCCAAGTGGCTACAGTAATTATTCAATTTGAACATGATGTAGAAAAAATGAGTCATGTGTTTGCGGTTTGGGTTTCAGGAGAACTGTCAAAGTGTTCATTTAGAAAGGCGTGCTAATAGAAATGTGCCACGCCGTGAAAACGAGGCTAGACATGCAGTGTCTAAAGTTGAGCGCATTCATTGTTCTATTGAGAAATCATTGCACAGTCAAAATGCACAAGTGCTTTGAAGGCAGAAAAATATGTTTGGAAGCTTGCTCATCAACTAATAAGCCTGTCCATCACCATCTTAAACTGAGACAGGCTTTTTTTTAGCATAGTATGGAAACACTGTGTTACCAAAATGATCGAAAACTGTACAGTGACTGAGAATTACAGAACAATAGTGCAGAAGAACTCGTGTAGTTCATGAACTTTTAAGCAGCTTTGTCCTGTGACGGACACCATGTTTAAAACTGGAGCAGATCTACTAACGTGGGAGGTACCATAAAACATTCTCTAAGGCAAGGGTGTCAAACTCGAGTTGGTTCGCAACGGGCCGCATTAACGTCAACTCCATTTCATGTGGGTCGGACCATTTTAGATATAAAATTGATATATATATATATAAAATTTATATATATATATATATATATATATATATATATATATATATATATATATATATATATATATATATATATATATATATTAAAAAAGATTAAAAGAAGAGATTAAAGATTAAAAGAAATTGATCAAAATACCTAAATATTCAGTTTTTAATAGATATAAAACAATGTTTTTTTGAGCTTTTTTTTCTTGGTAAGGGAAAACGTCTTTTAATCGTTTTTCATTTCAAAAGGAAACAAAATATTTTTTTATCATGTTCAATATTAAAATGGAAAACAGAAAATATTATATATTTATTTTTTGGATTTTACAAAATGCTATTTGAACTAAAAACAAAAAAAAGGATGACAAAATTGAAATTATTGATTTAAAAAGGGGAAAATTAGGAAATATAATATACACCTATAGTCATTGGAATTTGATCCTAAAACAGAAAGCCAGCATTCATGATATACTTTCTCGGGCCACATAAAATGATGCGGCGGGCCAGATTTGGCCCCCGGGCCGCCACTTTGACACCTGTGCTCTAAGGGCTAGTAAGCAATGTTAATAATTGTTTGGGTATCAGTTTAACCAACCATTTTCCATGCCGCGACTATGCCTAATTTGGGCAAAAGTGCCTTAAATTCCTATTTTCTATTCCCATTAAATCCCTTATTTGCTTGGTTTTGCGCATGTAAGATGACGATAAAGCATTCTATTCTATTTTTATTGTTGTTTTTGTTAGCTCATTCTTCCTCCAGAGACCTACATTCATTCTAAAACCACAAACAGAACTTTGATAAGAACATTTGGCAAGATAAAAGCAGTAGGAACCATCAGATTGTAAACTGGAGCGATCAATAGTGCCATATTTCCATCTTATGTAACCAGACTTTAGTAATAATATGCAATGGTTTTTGAACTGTGTTACTTGGGACACATCCATGGTCGACCCACAGGAAATGTGATCTGCATCCTTTTTACTAAATTTTGCCAAGAGTCTAACATTTGCCCTTTTTGTTTTTTAAGGGTGATATTTTAAAAAAAGCACGTAAGCTTTGCCGGGCCACCTAAAAGACAAAATTTTCCCTCTGCGTGCGAACTTAACCACACTGTGGTGAAGCAAATGTATCCCAGCACAAGGATAGAATTTCCATCTGTAACTCGTGCGGCTGCGATGATTGGTAGCCTTTTTTTTTTGTATTACATAAGGTTGGAAATCCAAAACAAACTCTTTCCTTTGCTGTTGATCGCGGGCAAACTTTAATAGAATGTTTTTTTTACAGTAGTCAACCGGGTTCATCCAAATTATGTAATAGCAACTTAAACATTTATGTTATCATGATAGCCATGTAACGTTAAATGTTGGGCATATTTGTGTGTTAATATTTCTGCATTTTACACAAATTAAATGAATGTATTTTTAACTGCAGGGTTGTTGTGTGATCTCTTGAGCATCTGCTACACTGCGGCTAAGCTGAAGCACCCTCTGAGCTCAAATTAAATGGAGGTATGCTTTACACAATATTTATTTTATTTTTTACTTTTATTAAAAATTTGGTCAGGTTGTGCCTTTGCCATAATTCTAGTGAAATAGACTCAAAAACTCTTGCAGTCATGCAGTCTTGAAATTCACATTTTTTTCCACCCAATTTTGGTTATTCAATTGTAAAAACACTCATACTTAATTGGCCAACAATTGTGGGGAAAAAAACAAAAGAATCAACTTTGTGATGACCCCGAAAAGTGAAAAACATTAATTTTTTTACTTTATTAGAAATTTGTTTAGTGAAACACTCAAAAACTTTTGCAGTCATGCAGTTTTAAAATTCAATTTTCTCACCCAATTTTGGTTATTCAATTGTAAAAACACTCTTATTGGCAGACAATTATGGGAAAAAAATCAACTTTGTAATGACCCCGAAAAGTGAAAAACACCATTACTTGAAAATGCTGTTTTTATTTACTGTACCCTTTTCTTCACAATTGCACATTAGAATATTTTTTAAACAATATTTTCGCTGCTTGGATGCTTATGCTAAAGGTGATGTCCTTCAAAAAAAATGATTGAAAATGGCAATTAGTTGTAATTGTAATGTAGGTACACAATTTAACATACAGAATCCACAACCACTCGCGTGTACATTCTCAAAAATAACCCACTTATGAAATTTTCAAACAAGGGAAACATAAGAACTTTGTTTTCGCGTGTGTGTGTGTGATTTGGTCTTTTGGAAGTTGTGTTTGTCAAGGTCTGCTTGTCAAGTGTCTGCTCCCAGTCTCGGATGGACGAGTCTTGTGTAGGAAAGCCACAACGTATTAAGTTACACACGGGCTGCCAATGTCTGAAGGAAAAAGCTTTCCTTGGACAAACTACTAAGATTTCAATCTACTGGAATCAGCATTACTTCACTGTCATTAGTGGCCACCTTGCTTCTCACACTGGAATAAACGACCGCTTTTGGAAGTTGTTTTCGTCAAGGCTAGAGTCTTTGATTGGGAAACGTGTCTTCAGACTCTGAAAAGCTCAAAACTGAAGGAGTCTCACGGCTTTGGTTTGGCATTCCTACTATCCTTGATGGACAACATGGTCATGAAATATTAACATTTATGACTCTTGGATTGCCACCCGATGGGGCGGCGGTTCTTCCGTCTGACTTTGATGTGGGCAGTATGGGTTCGATTGCCACTCTGCGGCAGTGATTGTTTCGTTTCGTTGAGTCCCGCGATTGGCTGGCAACCAACTCGAGTGGCCTTGCTGTCTGTAGTTGGCTGGGATTAGCTCTGGCTCCCCCAGTGATGAATTACTAACTCTTTGATTTGGTGAACAGCACCAGGTTAGAAAATTGATTCTGAATGCACTTAATGTTGATCGTCCCTTGGATAAAAATGTGGTATATGTTGGGTTAATGGAGTCCCCTTCATTGTAAAACTTCCAGTCCAGATAAGTGACCGTCTTGGAAGTAATTGAGCAATAAAACTACAATTTTAGTCGGTATTTTCATTGGTCAAGACTTATGCCACCATCACACTAAGGTGTTCTCATTTAAATTGAAACAGCTTAGTTAACCGGTGAACTCTACAAGTTTGGTCAGATAAGACAAAAAGACAGGTTATGTAAACATAAGGTTTATTGCAAATGTGCAGTTGTATCCAAAGAGTGTAACAAACAAATGTTTTCTGGATACTGTACAGCAACAATACCATTATCTTTACCAAACACACAAAGTTTTAGGACTAACTCAATCACGACTTCTCCCTGTGAATTTTAAACACATGGTCCTGGTAGTTTGACTCCACTTTCTGCTGTTTTGATATCAACAAAAAAGGGGGAAAATAAAGTCTTTGGTAGCTCAAAAACATCAGCAGAGCTCGAAGTATAGAAATAGATTTCTCGCTTGTACTACATACAGGCACTGTTGTCATGCCGTCGTTGTTAAAGTGGCAAACAAAACAGCAGATAGAGATTGTAGACACCTGAAATACCATCTTCTGCTTGTGTGTTTACCTTGGGAAAACTATTTTAGATGAGCAAATTATCTTACAAAACAAACATTTTGTCAAGAGTCAAAACAAACGATAAGAAATGGAATATGGCAGGTGAATTTACCCCTATTGGCAACAAGCCCCGATTGCAGCCAATACAAGTTATTAATCACAACAGCGTATGAATCAGTCCATCAACTCAATTACATTGCTGGAAAATTTGACCTGCGCTCATCTTGTTGATTATTTTTTGTTAATGTGCATCAACAGATAAAACAGAGGATAAGTCCATGTTAATGTGCAGCTGGGAATCCACCACACTTTCATTGGGGTATCCAACTGATCCACGAGACGGGGGGTGGGGGGCTCACTGCGTGTCGACAAATCTTAGGCGGGCCGACAGGAAGTAGCCTCACTCGCGCTCCGACGTTCCGAATTAGCACCGACAGGAAGAGCCCAATCGAGATCAAAAGGACAGTCACTAACGACTCTGTCTGTAAGCAAGCGCTGGTTGGCGTCCGCCGGGCCTACTCTTGATTCTTCACGCTCGTTTTCCAGAAGAAAACGGCGCAGAACTGGACGGGATGAGAGGACGGTTCGACGCCACAGCGTTGGTCTCAACTTTTTGTGCTTATCAGAGTCAAGTGTTTGTCCCATCGGGCATTGGCGGACATAAAGCCACGCCCTCAGCGCCAAGACGGTTTTTCAGCGGTTATTCTGTAGCGCAAAAATAGACATGGAGGTCCATTGCTGAAAAGGGACAGTGGCTCTGCCCGCCCCAAGGCAGAGCCACTTACACAGCAGAGCCAGTATTGCGACTGCAGGTCTTCTGCTCAGACATCACCTGGGCACTCTGATTGTCCAATGGGAGCAGGGCATCAGTGGGGATGCGAGATTGGAACTTCTCCATCTGCTCTGGACTCGCCAGGTTCTTCAGCAGGTAGTTTTCCCTCTCCAACTGGTCGTTCTTTTCCGCTAACTCCTTGATCTGCTCTTTGAGGATTTCCACTTCCTCCCGCACCGCATACATGAGGTGGTTCTTGACCAGGTCCTGAAATGGCGATGAAATCAGTTTACTTTGTGCATAGGACTCGTGATAGAAGACTGAACTCCAGATTGATCTTAATTGGGAGCATTTTGCCCTTAAAATGGAATTTTCCATCTGCTCATGTATATGCAGCCGGTAAATTAGCTAATTATGCTGTTATTATAATTAACGGTATCCTGTTGTTGACAATGCAGATGTTGGCTTTTAAAGTATTCAATCAGTAGTGGGTCAAGTTATCTACCTTTTTTAGGCTAGGGGCTACTAGTTACTAGTTAAGAAAAAAATTCACTGACACTTCAACTAACAAAAAATGGCAAACTCATTAAAAAAAAACATGCATGCAGTTTGGGTGAGTTAACATTAAGTCAATAATAACTAACAGTCAACATCATATATATATATTTATATTTGTTATTTAAAAAAACATGCATGCAGTTTGGGTGAGTTAACATTAAGTCAAAAATAACTAACACAACATCATTTATATATATATTTTTTGTTTTGTTATTATAGCATGTTTTTCCTGCAAGCTTACCATTGCCTGCTCTATCTTGTTGTCAATAGCCACCACGCTAGCACCAGAGGCACTGCAAGAGGAAAAAAAGACATTTTTAAAACCATAAACTTGTAGACATACAAGAATACAGACATTTATTTAGTACAACTGGTGAATGCAGAGAGATCTAGCACAAAGAGAGCAAAATGGCAGACAACAGTGTCCTCTTTGATCAGATGTTTTTTGTTTTGTTTTTTCTTTGATGCAACGGTCACACAATGTGGCCTACTTTGGTTTCCAAATACATCAAACTGAATGGAGAAACTCATTCATTGCTCGAATTCAAAACGTTTTTCGTATATTATTGCTTTTCATGGCAAGACTCCTGCTTCAATCGTAGGAGCATTTAAATAGGTAAACACCCAACGAATGGAATAGTTCGACGGGATGATGTTTACCTGTTGTCAAGTTTGACTGATACGACATCTCCTCCGAGTAGCGAGGAGAAGAAAGATATAGAGAAGTTGTGCAGCTCGTAGACGGCCACCTCCATGGATGTTTTAGCGAACATCTCTGTGCTCATGGTCAGTGCCAGACTCGATTGGAAAATGCTTTTCGCCACGTTTGCGAGTCGGTTCCGTCTTCTAAAAAATAATGCACTTAAGTCCGCTTCGTTGCTGTCTGTCGATGCACTAAACTGCCAAGGGGCAAGTGCGGTGTCGAGATTGTTTAAGCTTCGCTTCCTAGCCGAGCGACTGTCTGCTGTGCTATTTTCTGATACCCGTCGCTATATAAACGCCCGTCCCTGTGACGTCATTTGACGCACGCATAATTTATGCAAATGAGGTCTTCGGATTGGGAGGGTGTTGCGTTTGGGCGTACTGGGGAAACTTGGCATCGTTTGCAGGAAAAAAAGTTTCAGTCTTTAAGCAGGAACAACTTTTACGTTAATTTCAAGGCAACACGTAGAGCAATTTTAGCACTATTATGGATAGGGGGACGATCTTTTTAAAAAGCTTTTGCAAATACTTTACGTTAGTGCAAAGTGGGAATTACATTGACACTTTGTTCATTTATTTGGAAGAAATCAAACGAGAAATGAATGTGGATGCACGAGGCAACGCTCATGATTTTAATTTGGATCAGCCAATGTAGGGCTTTGTTGTTGGCCTAAAATTATGTTTGTGTTACAAACGTGCGGGGTGCCCATCAAGGAGATAAACAACTGATAAACACGCCTGGATTATCGCTCATTGCTTCTTTGTGACAGAATGTACAGTCCTATGCACCACATGTGCAGTATCAAGGTACTTTTCCGTTCTGTTTTGTGGTGAATTTCCTCTCCTTTTGCGCTCGCGCTTTGTCGCCGTCTCGTGGCCACATTGCATATTACACGCAGAATAAGATGTGATATGGTGAGATAGAAAATTCACACAAAGGCTTCACAGACGACGTTTTTTATGTACAGTTCAAGCGTCTTTTCCGAGCTTATCTTAACCTAGAAAATTCAAATCAGACACATTGTACTTTTGCATACCAACAACGAGCTAAATCTCACTAGACGAATCAGTCAACTGGTCTGAACTTTTGACATCATGTTATGTTTATGATGCAGTATTAGCAAAGTACAGAGTCAAGATTGTGGTACTTGTTGCTCACAGAGCTCAAAAGGGAGGGAAATAAACGTATGCAGTGCGCACGCTCAGAATTATTGTGCAATGCTACTTGTTTTCACACGTACAAACACCTTGAACGTGTGTCCGCCGCTGTCACACTGTGTTCCCATTGTATCTGTGTGCTGATTTATTGCTTGCTTCTACTTCCTTTTAAAATGTTTTTGCATGACCCCAATTGTTCCAAAATGTATAGATCGGCTCCATTTTTGCACGGCAACTTGACTTCATAATCTGATAGAAGATAACACCCTCAGAACTTTGAGAAAACATTTCACGCAGATTATCTGTTAACTGACAATTCTTCTAAGTGGAATTCTGCAAAATAAAACGCATTTGCATGGAATTGCCATGTCACAATGGGAGCAGAAGAGGGGCTTCAGTCAAAATATGTAAAGGCCGACCTTTGATGGGCCTGTAAGGTTAAATTGAAGACCCACTCTGTGGGGTCATGGGGGGCATTTATGGCCAAAGTCTGCGACGGTGCAGCTGTCAGCTTTAATATCAAGCTCTGCGCTCTTGGGGTGACGGGCTAATCTTTCTTGCCCTGTTACAGTTCCCTTATTTAAGAGAGGGGAAGTTTGCCATCTCCTTTTCCGAAAGATAACATCAACATCCAATCAAATACAGACTTAAGGGCACTTTTAAGTTATTTGCAATATCACAGTTGCAGCAGTTTAAGGACAACAAATGTGACAATTGTGACACTCTTAGATGTACAAATTCCCTCATACCTATGTGGAAAACTTCCCAAACCGGTCTATGTTTGGTGTACGCTAATCCGTTCAAAAGCTTGTGATGATGGGCTGCTCTTTCCAGCCAAACGTTCCTCGCGCCGCAGCCAACAAGCTTGTATAACACTGTGATTCATCTTCACCAATAGCTGAAGACGACTCGGGCGGAACCATAACACAAGAAGTGCTTTTTAGCCATCCCAAATAAAGACCGCATACCGCTAATGCCAACTGCAAAAATAAAAGTCCCGACCTTCACATTACAAGGCACTGATTTTTGGATTGGAAAAAAAAAACAGTTACAACCAATAAATATGAAGTCAGAATACCAAGGAAGTCCTAAACATACTGCCCTTTAGTCTGGAATGTACCCAGAAAAGCAATGCTATTTTTAGTATTACTGACAGAATGAGTTCAATTTTGAGATTTGTCAACAAAATTGCATGTATTAAAATCCCTTTCAACACGGAATTATAGGTCTTGCCGCACTACTCACCGCCGATCTGGTCTCTTGAATAGACTAGGTGAGTAAGGAGGCGAGTAGTTGAAAGGTCTGTCGTGGTAGCCAAAGTGCTGAAAGTGACAGGCAAATCTCTGGGGCGGATCGGCATGATGGAGCGCACATCCCGACAAATGTTGAGGAAATTTAGCCTCGGAGAAACATGTGTGACGCTGTCCCATGTTGGCCTCCAAGTGAAGAAGCCCCCTTTTGACTCTTGTTTGCTCCCACAATGGCACAATGGAACAATTGGTTAACATCTCTGGACGGGCCGTCATTATTGTGCGTACCATGCTCAGACTGGCGCTCCATTAGCAACTAAGAGGTTAAGTTTGTGGATAACACACACGGGGTCATCTGGAAGCATTTTTTTTTACATAACAGCTTGTGTAAGAAAAAGCTTTCATTTTGTATTTATTTTTTTGCCCACATTTTACTTTAAAAAGAAAATTTCATGGCACGCCGCCAAACATGATCACAAAATCGGTTTTCTGAAAGAATTTTGAATGTGTTTCTATTTGCATGATTGCTATAGCAATGTGAAGGTTTCTCTTTTTATTATTATTATTTTTTATTAAACAAAGCCTACACTCAAAATATCGCTCCCGTAGCGTTATGGATGATCATTAAAGTGTATTTATAATTACATGTTTATATAAATCTTTTTTTTCTTATGTATATTTGATAATTTCCAAACACCTACTTGTGATTGACGCTGAAATCAACTAAATATGCGTGTCTGCTTCAAAAAGAGCTGCCTGGCCTTAATAATTCATTGTTTCTAGTTTAAAATGAATCCCTCAGCATTTGATTCTCCTCCAAATCATAAGGAATGAATAAGTACCAATTCGGGGCCTAGTTATGTCATGATGAAATTTCTTTTCCCTTACCCTTAAACAGTCAGTCTGTCATAAAAGAGCATTTGCGATCACTCCCAAACTGAACAGACACAAGCCCAACTCTCAAAACTAATGGATTATTTGGGAGAAAAAAATTCCTCCGAGTCGATGGAGTCATTCCAAACTGTCAAGTGCGACTGGCAATTGACAACGTGGCGTTAAACAACATGGGACCGTTAAATGCTATGTCAAAGGCCCTGACATTTATGTGACACTTTACAACTCAAACAGCAGGGGTCTCATCATTACAATATATTAGTTAAAAATCACCCATGCATTTTCTGTCATGCTTGACCCCATGACCCTTGCAAGTGAGCTGCCATTGGGTGGGATGTCAGATAGACTCGGGACCAAGCACCTTAAAGACGACGTACATTCACACTTCACAGACTGAGGTCGAAACCACCTGACAACATTCATCTTTTTGACCTCAGCTGTCGTGACGTTGCGTGCATGGATATATCTAAATAGATATTCTCTCGGCTCCGGAATGATGACATGACACTGACGGGGACATACTGTACTGTACTGTACTGTACTGTAGCAGCAATCCAGAAAAGAATCTTTTAGATGCAAACCGCGCTTCGTATTTATGGCAAAGCCACAGGACGCATTAGCTTAGCATTGTCGTTGTTTCCTATAATTACATATTTGGCGATCTTTGCCTCACATGGTTAAATTTGTGCAAAAAACAACACTCAAAAAGGCAAATAATGTGGCTTTGGTTGTTAAGGCTTCAACAATAACAAGAACTAGAAATAGACCCCCTGTTTACATTCCAATGTCAGTGTTTTTATTCATTTATTTTTTTATAAACATGTAATTCACTGGTCAAAAACATACAAAAATGCAACCAGAAAATGTTTAGAGCTGTAATTTTTGTCACCATTTTTTTGTAGGATTTAATGGAGATGAATTTTAAGATGGGGCGCTTTTTAGATACTTAACAAAGCAATTTAAGCGTTTCAAATGTATGCATTTAAAGGTTCCTCTGGGGTATGTTAATCCTAATTACCGTATTTTCACGACTATATGGCGCATCGTATTTTTAGCCGCAGTGTCAATAACGAGTGCTATTTCTGTATTTTACACACACAAAGGACGCACCGTTTTTATAGACGCATCCAGGCATGGCAAAACATACACCAGCTTAAACATACCCGCTACACCCACACGCTAAAAACACGTTTTTAAAAAGGCAACGGAAGCAAAACTCAGTTCGGTTGTACTTTATTTAGCCATTTTACAATATACTCACGTCATCATCACCCACAAATCTATCAAAGTCCTACTTTTCTGTGTCCGAATTGAACAATTGTCCAAATGAGTCATCGAAAACGCTGAGTTTTATACGTTCGTCCAGGCAGCCACAATCCATTCACAAATAGTAGCTAGCTCGTAGCTAGCGTAACTTTTCCAACGCTGCTTTCCATGCTTCGTAAAGCTGTTGATGTCGATGTATACAGGCCACAATCCATTGGGTGTATTGACAAAAGAACTACATATCCCAGCAGTCACCGCGCAGTACTTTTTCTACGGGGAAAATAGTAGAGTCGGGGGCTGCTTGCCGTAGTTGTGAGAGCTGTAGAGGATGGTGTACCCTATCGACTGATTTATTTTATTTTATCCTGATAACAATTTTAGTATTGGTCCATATATAAAGCGCACTGGATTATAAGGCGCCCTGTCTATTTTAGAGAAAATTTAAGACTTTTATGTGCGCCTAGTCGTGAAAATACGGTACATTGCATTATTTGATTAGATGTGGGCTATCTTGGCACGCCCCCAGCTCTTGTCCAATCTTCCTTTTAATTTCCCTGTTTTGTTAATTTTATTTTATTTATTTATTTTTTTTTTTTTGTCTTGTTCCAGCCGGGTGTGCAGCTGCGAGATCCAAGTCCCAAACAACTGGGACCGACCCCGAGGGGAGCCAAGCCACCAAGTATGTGTATGTGATTTGATTTGATGGTGTTTATTTGCTGCACTCGGCCACGCGTTCTCGTTCCAGCACACCTCAGCGTGTGTGAGTTTTTCATACGAGGGTGACCGATGCCCCGCTAACACTTGGAAAACACAGCGTCCATTCCCAGAGACTCCAGCAGGTTTTCCTGCCGAGTTGTGGAGCGGACTGGGTGTCACCTGTGACATTAGGATGAAACAATCAAACAAGTTCCCACGGGTGAATGTGGAAAAAGTCGTGTATTGACAGCTGGCTATGTTAATTTTTTCGTGTTTTTGGCACTTTTTAAAGTCAAGGAGATAGAACAACTAAAAAAAATTAGGTTTCTGATCTATAATAATGGCTCAAATATGTCCCGGATGAAATTATAAAGATGAAAATGCTTCCTCAGTGGTGAAGATCTCAATTCGACATACGACTATGTCAGTAATTTTTCTGGATTAATTCAAATTTGCAACCTGCGTCGACATTATTACGGATTTTTTTTAAGGAGGGTTAATAAATGTATAGTATGGAAACTTTGGGAATGGTTTTTTAATGACCTTTAAATTTGTAATTCATTTTTTAGGTCATTTCAAATTGATTTTATAGCTCTTAATCCTGATGCCAAAGGGATTGACAGACAAACAGTTGGCATTTCTGGAAGATCCAGGGTAGAAAAATAATGGTGTTTTTATTTCTTTTGAGCAGATAGTACAAGAAATGCACAAAATATTGAATAATATTTTCATAGTTATGAAAGAGTCAACAAATTTCCTGATTACGGGATGAAATAAAGTTTTTATCTAATCTAATCTAACACTATTTACCCATATACCCACACCACGTTTTTCTCTGGAAATGAATCTATAATCATCTTACTTTGTATAACCATATCGTGTACCAACTCACACATCCAAAGGTTAAAGTTTATGCCCCGATTACTACTTATTCTTTAACTTGACAAGATTTACATAATCTCCTGTCCACCTAAAGAAGTGAGGTCATCTTCTAACCTATCAAGTTTTTATTTTCACATACCGTAATTAATTTATGACCTCGAACTATACAGTAAAGATGTCTGAATAAATCCCATGTGATTGATGCTGTTGCATTACATAGGAACGGCTTATGTGGCTCAAGATGATGGATATAAGATGTCATTGAATGTTTACATATATGACTTTGAATAATTGCAATGACCTGGTTATTTTTAGTCTTTTCAGCATTGAGAAGTGAAACTAAAAATATGCATTAAAATCAGGCCACACGACCATCATATAATTATACAAATTGGAAGCGTGTGTGCTTGTATCGTGACGTATATATTCTAAAAATGAAGACATAACTATTGTGAGGGAAATCCGCTCCCTTCAAAACACAAACAGGAAATACTTCACATATTACTCTTGAACTTGCAGTTGGCCGCAATATACTAGAACCATTTTTTGATTTTCCTGCTTTCAAAAAATGGCCAGAGGAGCAAGTAAGTAAGTCAATAAAATCCTCTGTTGTCGCCATTGCATAAAAGTTCAAGTCAACAGTGTTGCGTGTACGTGAGAGGTGCAAAGTTCAAGACGCCGTCCTCGTATCACATTTGGCAGGCACGCAAAGAACACACTCGGCGACACACAGCGATCGCTACCTTACTGTACACGCCAAGGTGCGCGTTCACGCCTGAATGTCAACAACACAATACTTTGTGTCCGTGCGTGCAGGCAAAAATAACACGTCGACACAAAAGTGACTACGCTCTACGTGCGCATCAAGTATGTTAAAAAAAAAACACTAAGTACAGTATGGAAAAAGTGCTGAAAATGATCAGTAGGCGATGAATATTCAGGAATTTAGTGTCTATACAAGTAAATATTCAATTTTTTTTGTTAATTCACCAAAAGTTTTGTACAGTACAAACAAATTCAATCAAAAAAATCATCCTTTTTTTCCCCGTACAATTTTATCCTCATTAGTTAGTAAATCCAGTCTATAAAAATCCATTTACATTTGTGTCAATAGAAATTGTATCTTCAACAAAACTAATATATTGCACATTGTTTTGGATTTGGGAATCTCAGACTAGCATAAGGGAGAGCAACAAACTTCTCAAAGGAAGTCAAGTGCCCAATTTTAACATTTGCTGCTTCACAACAGGGAAACGTTGAAAACCACTAGTATTTACAGTCTTTCTTTTATAGTTAGATATGAATGTGACTGATGGCTTTGTGTACACACATGCCAACATTGGCCGTTAATTTATGGCTGGAATGTCTAGTGGCTGTTTTTCCAGTTGCAAAACCTCTCAACAAATTTGGCTTTCCTGCTAAAAGAGGTGTGCGAGAGGCCTTTTGTTGTACAGAAGGTGCCCACGTCAGCAGCCGTCTTATCTTGAAGTCTCAAACTATAGCAGCAATCCCATACTCACTCAGGCAATGAATGATAAAAACAACTTTCTAGCTGGGTGGTACAACGGTAAATCACATTACATAACAATCAAGTATCTCAATATGGTTTTCTCTATGACCCTATAAACATTCTAATGATTGACAATCAATTATCAGATTAAAATGGAGGGCAAACCCTTCTGCAAGGAATTTTAATTCCCTCCAATTTGGTTCCAAATAATAGACCTCACTTTTTCATGCCACAGCAAATAAAACATTTAATACAAAATACACTCCATTGGGGTAATTCTTCCATTTGTACTTGTTATTCTTACCGTATAATCCAGGGATGGAAATACTGTCTGAGAGGCAGGAAGCCAATTTAGGGAACTACTATAGCTTTTGCAGAACAGAAACAAAATCAGGCATTTCTTTTTCCCACACTCTGGTGTTCTATTCTATATCCGTCGTTCACACATTAGCTCATGTAAGCGTGCAATAACAATGTTCTTATTCATATTATGAGCCCCTCCAATGGATGATATTGTTAACTTGAATTAAACCTTTAAAGCACCACCAGGAGTTCCTTAGCAGGTAGATCCCCCAATTGAGCAGAACATTAAGAGTGAGACTGGAGGCTTGCAAAATGTGTCCAAAAATGATAATGAAATTGTTCCTGTTATCTGGCGTGTCTTGCCTGCCACCTTGTGCGCACTCATTGGTTTGCTGCCGTGTCCTCACGTCGCCTCTCAAACAAGCAATGCTGCACAGCCCCTCATAAAAATGTATTGTTAATCCCGTCCTTTCACGCAGACTGTGAGCTGTAAATCCTCTCTAAATCTGGCTCGCTGTCAAGGTAATTATCCTGTCTCTGACCTGTCTTGTCTGGTACATATTAAGGCGCAGGTACGCTAGTCAATGTGTCAAGCACCCTGAGAGAAAATGGTTGTTATGTGATGTCATGCTACACACATGAGATTAAAACATGTTATGGATCATTGTTGCTCTCTTGGATTGCTCATTGAATTTTTGATTTTTTTTACTGGGTCATTGGGTGTGTGTCCAAGGTCTTTAATCGTGATGTATAATCATATGTTAGATCAGAGTGTGTTTTCTTTCTTTATGTATATTGTCTGACAATGCTAATGGAATGCTTTACTGACTGACACAACTGGTGAAAGTTAAGGAGTTTCTGCAAAATGCGCGTGTTTCCTCGAGCAGAGATAATGCAACCACATTTTGATGCAATAGTTCCTCCCTTTGGCTGCAAGCTTTCACATTACACAATATATTTGTCAGTGAAGCACAGTTATGTCGACGCTTGAAAATCCCGTCTGCAAAATATTGGAGGAGGTAGCTTTCATAAAAAAATAAAATAAATGTAATATTATGATACGTGCAATACGTCAACCGTGATTAATTGGTCAGTGTCCTATTCAGGGTAAACCCCGCTTAGTTATTGGAGATAGGAGAGTTATGCAAGATTAATAAATCAATGTTTTGGTTTGACTCAATCATCATATTGTGTGTTTTTAGGAGAATCTGAAAGTTTAGTTGTTTAGTGTGTTTTTATCAAGATTTATTGATAGTGTACACATACAAAGAAAGAAGATATGATAAGATTGTTCATGGTGTACTACGGCTTAATTAGTTATTTTTTGCCGTATTTTCTTTGGTTCTTTATCAGCCTTTTTATCAAGTTAGCCCTACAATAGAAGTATTCAAATGTTGTTTATCGGAAAGACACGATAATGAGAAAAAAAATCCTTTCATCAGGCGGTCAAACCGTTGGGAAAGACCAAAGTGGCCGTGCAAACAACATAACAGGAAAATACAAACATGAGTGAAAAAGAGAAGGAAAGCAACAGAGGCAAAAAAGGCTTTTGCAGCTGTTGTTAGGTGGCGTTTCCTCTGATTGGAGCCTTTGGCTGTACTCCCAGTTCTTGAGGTAAACGTTTCAACGTTGAAGACATATGACTTGACCTAAATGCACACTTGCAGTGGGAAAATAATGCCAGGCTATATTTTAAGTTGGAAATCATTTGTCAAGTGAAACTGGGTTTTGTTGTTGTTGTTGTTTTGGAGCTTCTGGATGAGGACGGAATGATTTGCTGATTAGAAAAGCATATTGCAAAGCCATTAGAAATCTGGGAACTTGATCACATGGTTGGAGGCAAGTGCAAAAAAAAATAGTGTTAGCCTCGTCGTGTAATGGGATTATGGTGATAAGAAGGGTCTAATTGTCTAATCTGTACTGTGACGTGTCGCATTGTGTTTGCGTGGTAGATCCATGACGCACTATTTGAAGGATTATTGTGGGACAGGGAGTTTTTTTTATGTACTGTCATGATGTATATGTGGATGGTATTATCACTCAGCGTTAAATTACAGTACAGTATGCATACGTACAGTATTTGTGTGTGTTAATTTGTTTTTAAGTTCATTTCTATGGGAAACATTGATTTGAGATACAAGTTCAGTCCTGGAAGGCATTAAGCTCGTATCTCAAGGTATCACTGTACCTGTGATATGCTTATTTAAATGACAGTAACCCACTCTGATTTGACATTTTTATGTCCCTACATCCATTTACAACTAACACTGCTTTTCCTTGTCAAGGTCACGGATGGGGTGCTGGAGCCTACCCCCTCTGAATTGAGGTGAAAGATGGGCTACACCCTAAACTGGATGCCAGTGAGTTATAAGGAATTCGCAGAGACAGACAACCATTGGGCCTCACAATCATACCACCACCCAGATGGTGTCAATCCCATGCTGCCCCCACCCAAGTCAGGTGAATATACAAATACACTCTTAGCATAATTTTATTTCTGTTATGTTTCTGGGAGGAAATTGTATGTTAGTCCAAGAACTTAAGTCGCAGTTTTACACCCTTAAGTTACTTTTCTCTGGCTATAAGATCATATTCCACTTGTGTACGTACCAATGTTTTTGCGTAAAGCAGTTAAATGTGCTGGTGTTTAATTTTTTGTGTAATGTGTAAATATACCAATGGCCCCCAGACATTTTTTTTACGTTGAAAGTAAAATACAATGAGGATACAATATATAGGACTACATTGTGGAAGAATAAGAGGAATTGTTATTTTTATGATTGTTATCTTAACCTTCTTTCTTTGGTGGAAAAATAGATAGGCGCGATTTAGTTGGAAGTTCACACATTATTTAATTGACAAAATATTGTGTGTTAGGGTAGGATTACCCCTGTTTTGCCAATATTGGCATAATGTTTGGTCTGCTTGTTTGTTATGTAACATGGTGAGAACAGGGCACGGTCTTCTTCGAGGAGTTAGGCGCCAAAATAATGTCGCTATTTTTCTATGGTCATAACAATTAGTCATGAGACAACCTTCATCTGCTATCATTTAAAAAGACTTCTTTTACAATGACGCCCATTTCTCAGAATATCCAAATTTGTCCACTAGCTGAATTCCGCTTTTATAAATGAAACGATTGTCAACGGAAGCTTTTCACTAAAGCGAAAGAAAGAAAAAAAAGACATAACAGACTAAGACACTGTTGACATAAGAAAATCTCCTTGCCCCCACCCCCCTTTCCTCGCCGCCCTCCACACCAAAGAACTCCGAGGCACTGAAAAGTTATGACCTGAAGTGTTACGTAAATTTCCCCTTCTTTTGTCACATCCCGCCAGAGCAGCCGGCCTCTGCTTCCCTTTTAAATGCCAGCCTGCATTAAGAGCAGACATAAATGGGTTGGTGGAATAAATGGGGCTTTTATGTGCAAGTTCTCCACAAGGATGTGGATGGTTACCTGAGTGGAATCTGCGTAAGCACGTTTGAACTGTTTGCAAGAAGAATGCAGACCTGTTAGAACGTCATTCTTAATCCCAGTGCAAGGACGTTGCAAAAATAAAGGATGGTGATTTTTGTCTTGAAGATCAAACCCGTTTTTTTTACACAGAAACTAGATTCTTTGTCGTAATGACTTCAATGATAGCATCAGAGTGAGTGCATGGAAATTTGCAGCTTCCTTCATCGGAGCCCAAAGCGAAAACTTTCATTTTTTTTTCCCAGTCCGGTTTTTAGTTTCCACCCAAAATGGCAATTCACAGAGAAGGCGAGAAGAATAGATAGAATGAATTCCTTCCCCCATTAATCTTTCTTATACTTGGAGAGCATACGAAAGGAACACATTCTTTGGCGCTCGTCTAACAGAAGTTGGCCAAAAGGGGAAACTTGATTTCCGTCACTTAATGGCGAGCACGGTGCTTTTTTGTCTGTCAAAGTGCTCAATTTAATAGCAATCACAATATCTGGTCTTACAGAAAAATACTCGCATGCATTTACATTGTCTAATATGCAGGGAATAAATATAATGTGTGTCAATGTTGATGGGAGAAAAGCCTTCTCTGGCATTTCTCCTTCTGCCCTTGATGAAACTATTATTTTTACATGCAGCTTATACGGTCTTAATGTGAGTCATTTTTTCCTCCCATCATGCCTCAGTGGAAGGAAGGCAAAGTTATTTAATGTTGATTGTACAATGAAATAGAATTCTGCCGGCGCCAAAATGCTAAAGAGTTTCTGGGTGCAACTTTTAGCTACGGGGGACATAAAGATAGAAATGAGGTCTTGGACAGGATGCATCTTGTTATTTGTACTCATTTGACTCTGCATTTACGCGCCCCCTTATCTCACACTCCATCTGAAGGCTGGGGAAACATCCAAAAGCAATCATAGATTTACTGAAACTTGGCATGAGGGGTTGTGTTTCAAATTTCTCTCTTGCAGACTTTTGTCTGATCGGGAACGGAGCCAGGGATAGAAAATAAGGAAAGCACAGATTGCGGGCCAACTTGGACTTTATGTGGCATTTTCTAGCCTATGAGAAGTTTGATATGTTTTGCAATGTTGTCTCCATCGTGTCATCATAGTCTCTTGCTTGCAGAATATTTTAGATTTGTGCCCAATTGTGTGTTCGTGTTACTAAAAGAATGTGGTGCCGTTAAAGGTAAGGGGTTTTGCATGGAGAGAAGCTCAATTGGAATTGAGTTTTTGAGAGGATTGATGTTGAGTTGTCAAGTTTTGTTGAAAGCAAATTTGTCAAATCTTGTTTTCTACACCAGAATGTCCTCATGAGGTGAGGTTTTTCCTTATCTGCCGTACCCAAGATTATTAGGATCCCCAAAACGTAGGGTCATTCCATCAATCCATGCCATTGAATCTTTCTTTGCTCGACAGCTAATAAATTGAATAGCAAGTATATTAAAAAGAAACACACGGCTAATATTTTAGATTCTTGCACGCCACCCCGCAGGCCGATAAACCGAATAGTGCACTCGACCCGTCTTGCATGGGTTACGCAAGGTATGAGCACATCTAATGTCTATTTTAAGGTTGTAATTGTATCATATTGACTATTTGTGAAACTATTAGTCAGCGTTGTCTGGTCTCAAGTCTCGGAAAAGTGTGCGCGCCGATGTGTGTGCGTGTGTGTGTGTTGACAGACTTCTTAACTATCTGAAAGGGTGCCATTGCCAAGGTCCAAATAGATAAGCCCAGCGCACAAGTCTCCAAAATCTCCACCCTCAGTCTACTGCATTATATAAGCCCAAATGCTGCCAAAGAACTGCAAAGTCGTCTGAAACGTCAAGTTAGAAATCGGGAAAACGAGGGAATGTGCATTTGTATCGTTATTTGAACGAAGAACCGTTTATGCCTCATTGTTTTTGGTATAATTCCCTTTTTTCAACGTCGTCTTTCAGTCGCTATTCAGCATTGTATTAAGGTGTGTTTGCGTGACAAAGCCGAAGGTTTAGATTTCCAAACGCTCGTTGCAGACACCACAACATATTTAAGGCTTGCCTGCAGCACATTCCTAGACGCATGGATATTAGTGTTATGATGACGAGCAGTTATAATTACAACAGAGAAAGTCTATTGTATCTTGTTTTTGTCATCATTTGGTGCTTAGAGTTTGTCAATATTTTCGCGCTTATGCCTCAATGGTGTTATGGCCGTCGGTGCGGGAGACGCCAAGGTTTTATGAAGGTGCTGATGAGAAGCTCTTTGTAATCAGCAAGCTGTGATGTGGAGGATTTGACTATCTAAGGAGTATAGATTTATAATCCACCTTTGGTACATGTCTGAGTCACCAGTTATGTAGGATGGAAACGCTTAGCTGGATTTGTTGGGGTTGTACAGCACAACAGCATTAGTGTGGGTCACCTTTGTGACCTATTTATCCCCATCAATTGTGTTATTAAGGCAAATGTATGGTTATATGCCGTATAAATGAAACTTTTATTTATACAGACTCGACAAACTATGCTGCAAAGAATCAGTCTATTTTGCAAGAAAATTGTAACTTGCTGATTAACATTGAGATTGACATTATTTCAGGTCATCATTATTTTCAAGGATTTTGCATGACCAAGGAAAAGAGTAATATATGTTGTTAAAGTCTTATTACATTCTCCTGCGGATAGGCTCTACTTGTACAGTAAAAAATATAAAATATTCTTAAATTATGCAAATATCTTGAAGACCAAAAAGACAAACAGATTGCTATTTGTGTCAGAGGAGTGACATATATGAATGCCATATAAGTGTGATCTTGCATCAAGCTGCAAGGTTGAGGGTGTGTCTTGTTTTTTGCAAGCCTCTTTGGGCGCTAAATGTCAAGCATGCACCATGAATCCTAAAACAAAAATCATCCATTTGGCAGCCAGACAAAAAAGGTTCAATGAGTCCATAATGATTTTAAGCTCGCTACTTCCTCCCTAGAACAAAATCATTGTTTTTTTTTGTTTTATTCACCTTCATTCCTTTTGCAAAAAGTCCCATAATAGCCTCAAAATAAAAACAGACTCAATGCACTGCATCCTAAACATTGCATGAGTAGTAAACTGTGATCCCTCATTGTGAGTGAAGTAGATCGTATACAGTTAGAAGTTGATTTGGGTGCAATTTTGTCTGCCCTATTGCTGTGTTGTGAAGTGTCCTCTGCATGCTTCTGGGATAAATTCATTTTATATGTGGCCGGAGGTCGGGCATACTTCCCACAGAAGCTCATCGAATGTTCCCGCATAACCTTTTGCCCATGAATTCAATAAATGCTTCTTGCAGCAAAGCTATTTTTCGGTCTGAATTTGGATTGCAGAGCGGTCGGTGCATTTACTCCCCATGGGGTCTGCGACACAGCTGGATACTGTCTCCACTACATTGTTGGAAGGCCGCTCAGTAGCCCACTGGACCATGGCCAGCGCTCTTTGGGGATCTGAGGCCGGCTTGAGGGACATTTTCAGGCATGAGCTACCGGGACATGAATGTCGGGACAGATTGGACAAAGTCTTTTTCCGAACTCTATGCTGGAAACGTATGTGAGAACACCTACCGACCGACTACTTGTTTTGGGGAAAAGTTTATCTCAAGTTTTTTTTGTTTCAGTAGCAATTGATCGTGAGAAGGAAAAGGCTATTTGTCAGATCCTTATTGAATGAATTTTAAAAAAAGACCTTTTGTGTCTTACCTCCAAATCCACATCATTTATTTCACCTATTTGGGATTTTGAGCCACTTATTAAGACTGGTGCTAAGTCCTTAACGTGGCAGGTCGGGGTGTTTAGTAGCTTCCAAATATCGACGAGTGACAGTCTGAAAGAAAGGTTAGCAAAAGTAGGGCTCTCGTCTAAGCGACGGTTGCTTTCTAAAGCTTCAAAAGTGAGTCTGCTTATTTCCTTTTAGTTTTATTCGCAGGAAATCAAGCCCAATCCCCTGCCGTCTTGCTGGCTGGATATCCTAGCAAAATTCATTTTCAGTCCATTTCTGTGATCTTTGTATCATTGGTAGTAGGTTTTCTGGCCGCCCATGTTCTCCCGTTGCTAAGCAAATGTTCCTAAAACTGCCACATGCAAGATTTGACACCCAGAGAGAGGTCAAACCCTAAAACTGGTCGATCTTGGCCCTCACTCAAAAAGTGCTTTTATTGATTATTACTATTCTTGATGGTGACGCTAAAGTCTAGCCGCGACGGCTCTTGAGGAACACGGACCGTTTCAGGAACAAAGTGTACCGAGTGCATGTAGACACTGTTGGTGTGGAAACAGATGCGTGATCATTCTGGCACACGTTGCGTCTGATGCGTAAAGGTCAACACATTCTTATTATTTATTTATTTTTAAATCTTATTAAAGGTTTTGCCACTGGGATCTTTTTCAATTGGCAACTGCCCACTTGAAAGCTAAAATTAACAGTGACTTTGGATATCAGTCTTTGGATGATTTACTGGATTTAGAAACTATTTGATGTGTCTGTTCTCTGTCTGGTTTTAGGAGTCTGGCCTGGCCTGCCTTTCTTGTTTCAGCCAAAGCGCCATTTACCTTCCTAAGCTAGGTGCCTGTTATCTGCACGATTATTAAGGGTGTACCCTCACATACTTTTAATGACATACTTACAGCAGTCACGCAAACGTTCAGCGGCAAGTGCCAAAATGCTGCAGATCAAAATACTCTGACATATATATATACACTTAATTCACCTTCCTCCAGGATAATCACTCCAAATGCCTCTTTTAGAACGTTTTTAAAATGTGTGCATGTGTGCAGGAGCTATAGTACCTTGGCCAACTACAGTTTTTTTCCCTTTTTTGCAAAGCAAGTTTGATAGAATTCTGATCTGTAAATATGAACATATTATCAAAGTATGACTGTGCAAACACAGACTTCAATTAATAATTAATCTTGGTCTCCGAGTTAGAGTAAAGCTCACAACGTATGATGCAGGACTGTCGAAAATGCGACAATAAAAAAAGATTCTTTAATTGTAATGTATTAATCACAGGTCCAACACACTCGTTATATATGAATTAAACAGTTGAGATTTTAAAATGAAAGAATTTTGACTCTTACCCAACCTATAGAAATGTAAATAGTTTGCCCCCCGATAATTAGGAAGCTGAACTGTAAACAACAGAATCAGTGGTGAAATCTTGCCTACCATCCTTAACTGAAAGTTAAACATTTATGTCAAATGTCCAATTTCATCCTGCCGGATAAACATCCGATATATTGTTAACCTTCGCTATCTTAGACAGCTCAGACACAGGTAAAAATTAACAACGTTTTGTTTGGTAGCGGCCATTATTTAGTAACTAGATAAATACTGATAGGGATTATCCCTGTTGATAAACACTGGAATCTAAAGATAACGTGTACCCTTGACATTGATTGTTTTCGCTGAATCTGGGTTTATAGGAGATATGTTGAATAATTCAACTTAAGGTGACCTTTTCACTTTCTACATGCGACAAACATTCTCATTTTATACATCTGCAGTAATGTAAGCAAGGGCTACTATGGTGACTTTGAACATGTTGCCCGTTTTAGCACATTTAGTTTGTTTCACTTGTAATGTGAAGTCCAAGCTTCTCTTTTTATATGGTGCGGTTAGATTCCCAGCCAGTGTGCAATGGTGGATAATAAAAAAATAAAATGTGGGCGGGTTTCATTAGGAAGGGCAACCAATATAAAAACCACGTTAGACTGTACCATGCAAGTCTAACTGTAACAATCTGGGCCAGTACAATTTAAATATTGCTGCAAATTATGGTATAGTAATTCATTTTCACTATAATATATCGTACTATATAATATAATCATATATTTTTTAACAAAATCCATTTGATATGATATCCAGATTAAAATACTGTAAATAAGAATTACAGTATTTTATAAATACAGTATTACATTAATAAAATATCTATAACAAAATATTCCCGAGCATATTCTACGCTTTTTAAAAAAGTTTTATTTATCTATTTTTTAAATAAGATTTATCCTTCACAGCCTGGTAAGGATAAACAAAGCGTTGGTCCAACAGGTGATGTTCTTCTCATAAAGACGTTGTCAGATCGCTCCAAATATTGTGAGCAGTTTTGTTATTGAAAAGCAACTCACATCTGTTTTATAAAATAAAAGTGGCAGGAATGATTTTTTTAACGTGCTACTTGGCCCACAACATGGGGAAATCACTTGCCTTTAGCCGTTTGGGTTTGAAACATATCTGTGATAAGAGTCCTGCAACTTTTCTGTTCTGGACCAACTCAACATGCAAAGTAGCCAGAGATGGGTTTTGTCACAAATTGCTGTTTTATCTGGTTGGAGTAAAGGCTAAAAGTGTCCTGTTTGTCAAGTAACTGTAATGGAAAGAGTAGAACTGCTCATTTGGGGTTTGTATTTGCCAAAAATACTAGCAATCCATCTGGCTGGATTTATCTTTTCCCCGGAAACTCTGTTTTATAAACACGATTTGGCAGTGAGTCGAGTGCAAGCTTAATTGATGCCGCGTCATAAAATTTCACCTCAATGAATTCTGGAGCCTTAAAACAATTGTTTTGTTCTCTGTAGATTTGACTTTGTTTACATCACAACTTTTCTCCCTAACAAAATGCTTTGTTTTGAATTTTCATTGTGATTGTTGGAAAGGCGACTGGAAACACGTCTCGCGATGTTCCATTCCATTAACGATACCTATTTCAGCCAGTCAAACAGGTTGCAGAGGTTAAAAACTGATTCTGATGTTCAGACGCAGATCAGATTGGCACGCCGATATAAATAGAAGACCTTTGGACTGCATGGACTCTTTTATGTAGGTACTTCCCACCAGGAACATTTTCATACACATAATGAACCTATTCACCGTAATCTTAAAAACACTCGTGGGAAAAAGTGCTGATGCGCAGAACCCTGACTATCCACCAAGTTTCTTCCAACATCAAAACCCCCTCCCCACACTGTACATTCTCAGCAAGCTGCATGTATGTGTAAGAAAAAAATGCAAATTGGGAACAAACCTGTGGAAGAAGAGCAAAATAGACAGCATGGTCTGGTCTATGTTGCTGTCGCAGATGCCCTCGTTGAGCAGGAAGCAGGGGTCCCTGACCACCGAGTCCAGCGAGTCCTGCCGCATGATGTTGTTCAGCTTGTCCGTGTTGAGGTTTTGGTAGACCAGCTGGTTGCGGAGCTGACGGAAGTGACTGACGCTCGGCCCGGTGGGGCTCGTCGGCGTGGCGCTCGGGCCCCTGGACGCCGAGTCGTCGCAACCGTTGGCTAGATCCAGGCAGCAGCTGCAACAGTCCAGGCCAATGGGAGAGCGACACTCATCGTCTGACATCTTGGAGGACAGACAGGTGGATGAGGAGGTCCTGGGAGGCCCCAGACCAGAAAAGTCATTTAAGTCAATATCACGCATGCATTCCTCCACCCCAAAGACGGAAAGTCTGTCTTACCGTCACGCCGGCGGTCCACAAGAGCTGCGGCGGCCGGTTGTATTTCTCCCTGAAAAAGTGCAGCCCCAGTGGGCCACTTGTCCTCAGATCACCCCTCCCGCGGAACTGCCGAGTCGAGCCTTTTGTCCGGGGCCAACGCTAAACGCCGCTGCCGTCTCGCTACTGTTTCGGGAGAATGTGTGAGCCCTTAAACACACAACCGCGTTCTCTCACGCACGCATTCGGCAGGAGTGTACTTGAAAGCAACACCCAGAAGCTGCTTATCACTTCTTCTTTTTTTTCCCTTGCACTTTTTTTTTATCGAGTTGTGCTTGAGGACAGAGAGGGCAGGCAGGAGCAAAGGCAAGCACGGAGACGGAGACGGAGAGGGGCGGGGACAGCATTGTGATTGGTAAAAAAAAAAAACAAGCGCCGCTGGTAACACACACCCCAGGTCCTCCTCTTTTAGATTTTAGCCGGGCGCTGCACACGTAAGGGGAAAAGGGAGATAGAGGGCGAGCGAGGGAAGCTTTTTGGAGCATGCTGGAAACGTGCAGCTAAATCCTGCCATGCTGACAACATGAGAAGCTGCTTGAGGGAACACACACAACGAACGCCACGCTTGCAGGAATTCATTGCTGAGTTGTGGAAAAGAAGAAAAAAAACACAGAAGGACGTGTTGTAGGTAGTTGGAGTCAGACATAATAAGAATCATTCATTTTCCTTGAGGCTTATCCTTAATTAATATTATGATTATCATCCCAGAGAAATATAACACCCAGACTGATTATTAATTCAGTTTAAATTAGGGCTCAATGTCCCCAATACTTTCCCAGTTGATTTTTTTTAATAGCAACTTTTGACCAGTAATGTCTGTAGCAAGCTGCACATAATATACTTGACAATTAATATCTCGGATAAATGCAGTGTCTTTTATGACATTTATGGTGATGTGTTTGTTATGTCATTGGGTAAACAGTCTGCTTGAGATCGTGTATGTGGCAAAGTCTTTGTGTTTTTGTGGTGGATTCGAGTTTTATGTCTTTGCAATATGTTTATGGCTGGGCTGAGGCACCATTTTTCATTTAGTTAACTTGTTTTGGTTAACTTGTTACCAGTGGTGGGCCGTCAGGGCCTTCAAGGCCTTCTCCGCTGGCCTAAGAAATATCTGAATCATTTATTATATTTTGTCCATCAATACTTATTAAATAATTCTAAATTGTCTGTTAGCTTCCTTTCATTGCTTTTCCCCCTGGTTGCTCTGCTTCCAGATGTGTGTTTTCATATTGAAGCATTTAACCCAGGGGTCACCAAACTACGGCCCGCGGGCCGGATACGGCCCGCCGGCACATTTGGACTGGCCCTCTGAACAATACCAGAGACGCTATCAGATTTTTTTCCTATTTGGCCTTGAAGACTGGGACGTTTTAATCTTGTGTTTGGTTCATTGCACCCCTGCTGAGCCCACAAATCATCCCAGTGAAGCGGGGCTACGCATTGCTTCTTTGGTGACACGCGCGGGGAGAGTGTTTCCCTTTGATGCACGCGGACACGTCCACCGTTGGATGCGCGAGCACAGTAATACCGAGACATCTGGACGATCGCAGGTGAGGGCGGAGCCCTGGGACCATCGCGGACTATTCAAGCATATAAAAACTGTGCAACCTGTTTGAGAATGGAATAATGGCGAAAAAGTTAGGTAAGAGACAAATTGATTCAGAATGCAGGCTATTTAACCTGGAGTGGATAAACGATTATTTTTTTATTCAATGGAAAGAAAAGGCTGTTTGTCTCATCTGTCAAGAGACGGTTGCGGTATTCAAAGAATACAATCTTCGCCGACACTATGAATCCCGTCACAAAGACAAATACGATAGCTTGCAAGGCCAAATACGAGCAGACAAACTCTCAAAGCGAAAAAGTGGACTACTATCTCAGCAAAATATATTTGTACGCCAAGCTCAGCTGAACCAGGCATCCGTTCGGGCCAGCTTTCGGGTTGCTAAACTGATAGCAAGCAGCGGTAAGCCTTTCCCTAACGGAGAGTTTGTTAAGAAATGTATGGGTGCTGTCGCGGAGGAGGTGTGTCCCGAGAAGAAAGATGCATTTAATGCCGTAAGTCTGTCGGCGAATACAATGACCAAACGCGTTGAAGAAATCGGGAGTAATGTATATGCCCAGCTGCAGCAGAAGACGAAAGAATTTGACTTTTTTTCATTAGCACTGGATGAAAGCATGGACGTGCAAGACACAGCGCAACTGCTCATTTTTATTCGTGGAGTTAGCGCAAACTTTGAGATATGCGAGGATCTGGCAGCCCTCCAAAGTCTCAAAGGGACTACAACGGGAGAGGATATTTTTGACAAAGTGTGCCAAACCATGGAGAAGTTGGACCTGGACTGGTCAAAGCTAGCTAGCATCACGACTGACGGGGCTCCTAGCATGGTGGGCAAAACTCGCGGTCTAATGGGACGCATGAACCGGGAGTTGGAAAAAAGGGGTCTCACCGCCCCGCTACGAGTCCACTGCCTAATTCACCAAGCAGCACTGTGCTGCAAAGTGTTGATGTGAGAGAGACTGCTCTGACAACTGAGCTGAACTTTTATCTGTTAAGATTGTGCATGGCACAACAGAAAGTTAATGTTCCATGGCTTTTTTTTCTATGAAGAACCCAGAGAGAGTTATTTAGTTATTATTTATTTCATAAATAGTGTTATTTATTTCCATTTTTTTCTGTGAAGAACTCAGAGAGGGTTATTTAGTTATTATTTATTTCATAAATAGTGTTATTTATTTCCTGTTTTTTCTGTGAACAACTCAGAGAGGGTTATTTAGTTATTATTTATTTCATTAATAGTGTTATTTGTTTCCTGACTTTCTGTAAAGAACCTGGAAAGGGTTATTTGGTTATGTGTGGCTTTCTGGAAAACAATAAAAAAAAATTAAGCTCCCCTATGATCGTCACACTTTTTCTGTTACAAACTGACACCTGCCCCCCATCAGAGAAGTGAAAGGTTATGTGGCCCTCACAGGAAAAAGTTTGGGGACCCCTGATTTAACCAATCACATTTCAGCCATTATTTGTTGCCAGGGTCAGAAATCTGCCTCAAGGCCTTCACAATCAGTTCTACAGGCTCTGCTGCATTAAACAAGCGTCGATAAGACTGTTGCTTTAACCAATCAGATATCAAGTTGGCAACACCACAATGCCTTGTCGCAGGCGTAGGGATACGTCATTGCCTTCTCGCAGTCGTAGGGATACGTCATCGCTTTCACCAACTATGATTGGCTAGTGATTAGCAAGAGCTACCAAACTGTATCTGGAGCGAGCTGCACAAGCAAATATATTGTTGTCTTGATTTAAAGCCATTTTCAATACAGACTTTTCAAGAAAAAAAAGCTGGACATCATTAAGAAAGGTCGGACAACTCCGAAGCAAGCAAGCCTGTCACAACCGGGAACGAACATTTTCAGCACTAAATCGAATAAAAACGTATGCCAGAAATAAGACAGGACAGGCTCGACTTTCAGCATTAGCTTCGATGGTGATAGAAAAGAAGGAAGAAAGAAAGGAGGATGGATATTGTGTACAGTTAAAAGGGATTTTTGGTGAGTAAAATATGGCTATATTCCTAAATAATATTTCAATTGTGGGCCCGGTTCTGATATCTGAAAAGCTCCAGTGTTTGTATTTAAGCTCCAGTCTTTGTATTTAATCACTAAATGCTGCTAGGAAGTGGATTTTACCCCAGTTTAATTTTTGGCGTTTCACCATTGACGTCCATCGCTGTCTTTTCCCGGGTAAATCACTCCCTGGCCCGGTTGTAATGTCTGAAAGCTCCAGTATTTTTATTTAATCAATAAATGCTGCTAGGAAGTGGATTTTACCCCATTTTAGTGCATTTTTTGCCGTTTCGCGTATGGATGTATATGGACATATCGACGTTCATCGCTGTCGTTTTCCTGGGAAAATCACCCCCCTGGCCCGGTTGTAATGTCTGAAAAGCTATTTGTATGTATTGGTTTAGGTGCTGTTCTTTCTAGATACTCGAGGCTTAATTATAACACTTAGTAACAGTGTATGTTGTTCCATAACGAGGTAAAGATAATAATTACCCACGATATGTGTCCCTTTAAGGCAGGGAGTTTGTCCCATATCGCAATTTTAGGTAACATTGGAATCAATTGAGCAGAGTTTTATTGGCTTATTTTGTACAATATGTCCTGATGTGCTCTAGAAAAGAAATAAAATGAAGCACTCCCCTCTTGTGGTAAGGTGGTAGCACAGCAACTCGCTTTGTAGAGCGCCTCCTAGATGTTTTTATCACATGAGAAAAGAGAAATAAATAGAACCTGACTGTTGATTGTTCATGACTCGTGGAGGGAATCACAAATAAGTTAATTAATTCAGTGATCTCATGTATAATAATTTGCATCAATTGTCCCATAAGAGTGAAAAAAAAACCTGATGTGACTTTTGTATATATTCATACCAGGCTGCCCATTACTGTCCATTTTGTGATCACCAAAATAGAGTAAGTAGTCTTGGCTTACTGTTAACATCTGTTGGTTGGAAATCTCTTTAGAATTGTGAAATGATGCCAACATTACATAAATAATTCATTTGATCAAAACGGCTAGTGTCCCACAGCTGTTAAAAGTAGGTCAATGTGGGGAAAACAATCTCTTGAAATAATAGACAATAATTCAGACACAAGATTGTGTGTTCTTGTGCAAGTACAGCACATTTATGGCAAGAGGAATGTTGTGATCTTGTTTCAAGAGTGTCTTTGTCGGCTAACCAAAACAGCTAGCCAAAATAGGGCCATCTGTATCACATGTTTCCATAGAAAATTGTCTCAATAGATATATGTTTTATTAGGTTACTCAATTAATGATGTGGACAATCAGATGGTTGGTGGTTAGAATGAAACGTCTGCTAAACTGCGTCATTCTTAACCTTAAAGCAACAATAAGTGTGCAATTAAATAATCAGCTCCAACACACACTCCCAAAAAGATTTGTTTTAAAAATCTGAAACCTGAAATGTCTACCAAATGTCATTCCTTCCATGATTAACAGAACATTTTACTTTGGATCCTCAAAAACAAGCATTTTTAACCCTCCAGATGCTCTAAAAAAACAAAATACCACCATCGGAAATAAGGCAAAATACTTCTTTAATATGGAAACAATTTTTGTTCTGCCGAATACTAATCTGAAATTTTCCATATTCCACTTAAACCTGATGAAACATTCCAAATTTTCCCACATTTTCAAACTCTATCCTCGATAAATGTTCTTCACGTGCGGTTCCTGTCACCAATCCCTATTTTTTTCCCAGTTGTCGTATACCAGCGTGGCGCAGTACGTACGTTAGTAGCCATAGTGGCACTTGAGGGCAATGACAGTGCCCGCAATAGTAGCACCGCAGTGAAAATTGCTCTAAATTCATCCCTGCCTCGAAGCTGTAAGCGGTCAGACAGGATCGAATTCAAACACTGCTTGCCGAGATATGGCATTTATCCCCTAAACTTCCCTTCATGGTTCACTCGTCTTTAGAAAGCGGGCCTGGAGCAGCCTGCTTGTGCTCCGGCACTCGTCATTGCAGTCACTCTTTCATCACAGGCAGAAGAGAATTTAGCCCCAGAGTCAAAATCGGGACTGTTGCTGCAGATTCAGGCCATGATTGGAGTCAAGAAAGTATTTAAGATTTTCCAAAACGGAAGTAGGGATCCCAGCAAGCCTCTGTTTTCAAGGTCAAACCTCCCCGGGCTCTTCCACAGTGTGGCTTTCATCTGAATCTCTCTCTCTCTCCACTATGTCTTCTTTATCATCTTTGACGTTGTAACTGCCACTGTTTGGCCTCAGTTTACATCCTATCAGCTTTACACAGCATGTGTGACTTGTTCTATTTAGTGGAATACCCCACGCAGTGCTTTGTCACATGTGCTTTCTGTGAAAACTAAAAATAATCAAGGCTGGGTTGTTATTTTTTTTCTATACTTGCCTCCAAAAAAGTCAATGTAAGGACAACATATGTTTAAACTGTGTCGTTTCCAACAACTGTAGGCTACACTCTGGTTTAGTTAGTTAGTTTACGTATAAAAAGTGTTTTTTTATTTATTATTATTATTTATATTGATTAAAAATGGCTGTTCAACTTGCCCATTGCAATAATGACATGACCTAATTTTTATTGCCAGAATGGGTATCAGGGGTGATAATAATCATGCAAAAATAAATAATACGAACATATAAAATAAGATAAATGAGGGCGGGGTGTTGCTTAAATGCTTGAAGAACTTTGTGATAAGTCAAAATAGCCTTTTAGGTTTTAGAACACCACTTGTTGATTTGGCATCCACTTGACAGCCTACAAGAGATTTTGTTCAGTGATGTACTAAATTATGTTCCACTCGTTATTCCTGTTATTTTTGCTCAATGTATTGAATCTAATTAATAAGGGAAGGGGCCGAGCCCCATTTGCCAAAAACCCCGAGTGACCAAGACAATGAGCTGGTGCAAAACATTGGGGGCTCCCCAGTGTGCTGGCTGGTCACGTGTCCACGCCAGGGAGACATTCAGTCCCCGATTGTGGAGCGAACGCTCTTTTTTTTCCTGTATGATGACGGAACACATGCAATCCTGCTTCACTCGAGGATTTTTCTTTCTATTTTAATTTTTTTTAATGTGCTTTGTTTGTTTTTGCAGCCAAGTGCAATTCATTCTTCCACCGGACTTGACTGAGCTTCAAACATTGATCTCGTCAAGTGTGAAGCTGTCACGTCGAATGGTCGCTTTGGAAGAACACTGTGAGTAGCACGCATCATCTTGTTTGTGTGTGTGTGTGTGTGTGTTTTTTTTTTCTTCTTTTTTTTGCAATGACTCTGAGGATGACGTTTGAAAACAAAGCAACGTGGACAGAGTTCCAGCCTCCATTATTTAGAAAATCACCATCCCAATAGACACAGTTTTATTTTATTGATTTATATACAGTTAATATAGCTAGTAAATATTACTATTAGTCTTGGTACATAATGCATTATTGTCATTTGGATCCTAAAGGGAATAATAATGTTTCCAGTTTACATTGAATGGTAAATCAAAAAGGTTCATTTTGTAATTAGGCAACACATTTTTTTATGTCAGTCATGGTAGATTATGTATTCAACAACATTTGTTTTCATTTAATCACGGATTGAATTAATCACCCCCGAGAGCAAATGGAACAGCTGCACAATAAATTCCACAGATGTCAATAGTGTATCACAAAATTCTGGCTAAATATTAATTCAACAAATGATGACAAAATGAGACAGTTAAAAATAAAACTGGAATTTGAAAAAAATGAAAGGGCGAAATACAAAAGTTACATGAATAAAACCGGTAGTTATGAATATGTTACGTTAAACGATGACCGTTAAGTCGTAATGTCAGCACATCATATCCGCTGATGCGTTTTAATGAAAGGATGCCAAACGTGTAATGATCCTCTCCAAGACAATTGTTGAGCTAGATGCATCAAACTGACAGCACGTATTCATCATACATCCGCTCACACTATCCACAGCTCCTAATTGTGCCTAGAGCAGACCAGGTTTTAGACGAGAGCGGCAAGGGGAAGACGGCGTCGGCTTCGGTACATGCGGGAAAAATAACGAGTTGGCGTGTTGTGTTGATGCTGTCGGTGTTCTGACAGCAGTATGCCTGCTTGATCCCGATGGCCTACGTTGCAGTTTCAAGCATGGCGGGTGGTTATTTGCTGCACTTTGAAAGTCTGTTCATTTTGAAAAAAACGAAACAAAACGTAACAGAAGATAATTAGGGTTTCATGTACTGTATTTTTCAGCGGTGGTCCGTGCATTTTCTAGCGACGCCTTCAGCGAATGAATCCAAACCTCAAAAACTATTTTATGGCTATAAAACCTCTACTGCAGCTACAGCTGCGACACATAAAAAATAAGCAATAATAACCTCATACAATTGAAATATTATTTAGGAATATAACCATATTTTACTCACCAAAAATCCTTTTTAACTGTACACAATATCCATCCTCCTTTCTTTCTTCCTTCTTTTCTATCGCCATCGAAGCTAATGCTGAAAGTCCAGCCTGTCCTGTCGTATTTCTGGCATACGTTTTTATTCGATTTAGTGCTGAAAATGTTCGTTCCCGGTTGTGACAGGCTTGGTTGCTTTGGAGTTGTCCGACCTTTCTTAATGATGTCCAGCTTTTTCTTCTTGAAAAGTCCGTCTTGAAAATGGCTTTAAATCAACACAACAATATATTTGCTTGTGCAGCTTGCTCCAGATACAGTTTGGTAGCTCAGGCTAGTCCAATCTATCACTAGCCAATCATAGTTGGTGAAAGCGATGACGTATCCCTACGCCTGCAAGAAGGCAATGACGTATCCCTACGCCTGCGACAAGGCATTGTGGTGTTGCCAACTCGAAATCTGATTGGTTAAAGCAACAGTCTTATCGATGCTTGTTTAATCCAGCAGAGCTTGCAGAACTGATTGTGAAGGCCTTGAGGCAGATTTCTGACCCTGGCAACAAATAATGGCTGAAATGTGATTGGTTAAATGCTTGAATATGAAAACACAATACACTCAATAAGTATTGATGGACAAAATATAATATATGATTCAGATATTTCTTAGGCCTGCAGAGAAGGCCTTGAAGGCCCTGACAGCCCGCCACTGGTATTTTTCGTAGCATCTGAGCCACATGAGCCAAAGAATACACATTTTGGGGAGGGCAATTTTTTTATCTGATCAGAAACCAAGAACAAACATACATACATACATGAAAAAAGTAGAATGGTTCTAAATAGACATTTGGTAAAAGGACAGTTTTTCAGATAACTATCGTGTAGCTATATGTCGACGGCCGGAAAAGGAAAAAAATAACATATTAGTGGCAGACCCAGGGAAAAAAAGGGTGACTTTTAGTCCATGAAATACGGTAGTTCTGAATCCTATACATATGGAGCTTTATTGATGTATTCCTCCTTAAGAATGTAGCAGATGGAAAAGGATTGTGTTTAATCCCTCTTCTATGAGTGCAGGGAATTCGTGGCTAATTTTAATTTGTCTTTACGACCTATTAAGTGTCAGTCTCCATTTTGCTTGCATACAGATGTTTTTTTTTAAAAGCAGGGGGGCCTCGGGAAGAATCAAAGTCCAGCATCCTCTGGCGAGAATCATGTTTGATGACACTTATCGTAGAGAGGATTAGATTGCGTCATGTATTTGCACTGCGCTGGCCTATAATTAGAGCATAGCTAATGTTGCGGGGTGCAATTCTGGGAAATCTTAAAAGAACTGTGACAGATCATTTTGGAAATGGTACTTTAGCTCAAGTGCTCGCGTGTTTTACGCAACATTGTTTACGACCGAGACAGTTTATGCACATATTTAAATCCTTTTTTCCTTATTGTTTGTTTGCATGAAACTTCCGTGAGCACCAACAAAACTGCGAGTAATTTTGCATCTGAAAACACTATCTCCGTCCAAATTAGGAATATTTAAGGGGACCACCCCACATTAGCGTTGTGGAATAGGCTCCATAATCTGCATGTATTAGGCAATTCTGGTTGAAAATGACTGGAGCCACACAATTGCAACCATTGTTTTGAATTGAAAATGCATGAGAAAATCCTGAAAATAGCTTTGTTGGAATTGTCCTCTCTAAACGAACCTTCTTAGTCGGTGAGAATTGTTTCTTTGCATTCATTGTTTGGCGGCAGCCTTGCTCAGTCTCCTAAAGACAGACGTGAAAAGAACCTCGGGGAAGTTGCAATGTGATGCTCCAGTATGTAAATCTCAGCCGACAGCAGTACCGCTTTTCGTCTGCCACTCGCCATCATTTGTTTATTATTCAATTATGAAGCTTCTTAAGTTCAAGCTGGGCTCAGTGCAGTGGAAAAGAGAGTCGATGATTGAGAAGTGGGCATTTTAGCTTTCTGTTTTCCTTTGAAGTGAGGCAGATGGCTGATGGAGACGGTGCACAGACGTGGCTAAATGATCTTGTCAATGGTGCACGGTTACATTTAGCGTCATCTTGAATAGCAACTGGATTTCAAAAGAGAACCAAGCACTATTGTCTGAAAAATTGCATTTTAGTGATAATACATGAAGGTTCCATTTCCTTTTTTTGCACCTACTCCCTACAAAACATTTTTAAAAAATCAGTTTGTGTATTTTTAGGAGGCAAATGGAGTGAAATGTTGCTATTTTTTGTATTGTGGTCCATTAATATCCACTGCAATATGTGATAAATTGGCATGCGTCCTTCTCCTCCATTGGGATTTTCACACTCCAAACAAAAGGCTTGCACCATGTTTTGTTTTGTTTTTTTCCTCGCAGTTCAATTTCGCTCTTAGAAATCCCCAATAAAAGCATTTTCACAAGCTGCAGCCTTAACAATCCTGGGGAAAAGGAGTTGGGGAGCAGGGGTTATTTTCAGGTGTTGAGGAGATGCTGCTTTTATGCCACCAGTGCGTTTGCCATGAGTTGGCAGCCGCCCACTGCTTTTGGTGGCACTGCCTATTTTTTGCCTTTGATATTTTCCTCACTATTATATTACTCTTTATGATTTGCTGAGATCATGGTGCCTCAGCAACTACAAATTCGTTTCCATTTTTCGTGGGGAGACAAATTGAAATGGAATCGAATGGGAAGATCTTTTTGCCCGTTGCCTAGAGCAATTTGAAATTTGAATGGGATTTTTTGGCAAAATAATATGCAAGCAAATGAAGACACATTTGCCATATTGTTCAAAAGTATGGGGTCAGTCACCAAGGTGATTTTGTGTTTTCCTTGAAGCCTCAAACCGAATCAATGCGTTGCATATATGGTCCATCAGGCATTTTAATCTGCTAATTATTTTTTATTTTAGGCATCATTTGTCTATTTTGTACATCAATGTGACGTAGTTTTATCACTTCATCTAGCAAACCATGAATTTAGCATTCCCTGATGCTACTGTAATTTGCCAAGTCATTTTTAGAAGACTTTAGACATCCTAATGCAGGGGTAGGGAACCTATGGCTCGGGAGCCACATGTGGCTCTTTTGATGGGTGCATCTGGCTCTTTGCTAACCTGTAAGCTAAAATATGGAAATTGCTGGTGACAGAACTGAGATATTACATCTAGAACTGCTTTAATCTTCATTTTTTTTTGCAGTAGACTTTTCTGGAATACATCCTCTCATTGATTAGCAACAGCATAAGAATCTTTTAAAAAATATTCAGTGTTTTCTACTTTAAAAGTGGTGAAATTACAAAAAAAAATTGAAAAGGCACTCGTTTACATGTATGTATTTTGACTTTTAAATTCGTAGTATGGCTCACAAGGAATAACTTTGGAAAATATGAATTGTTTGTGGCTCTCTTCGTCCAAAACGTTCCCAACCCCTGTCCTAATGTGATATAATTTCAAACTTTTACATGGTGAGTGTGATGGTTGCTTCCTGAGATTCCACATTCCTTTGTTGAAAATGCACACGGATAGCAAAGCGTTGGCGTGCGTGACTTTGTGGAGGAAGCTTACAACTTTTGTCATCTCCTCCAGTCACGTTTAGTTCGGACCTTGAATTTGGCCTCCAGCAGATTTAAAAGAGGAAACGGCCTTTTAGGGAAATGGCGTAAGGCAGAAACTGAATATTAAGTGGCACAAATATGGTCAGATAAAAGTAAAGATGATGAGCTCATGCATTTCTGATAGACAAATGCTATGAAGAATGGAGTAAATTGTTTGATGGTAACATGAGAGGACTAAACCATTATCTGTCGGGAGCAGGAATCTATCCCAGGGGCTCCAGCACCCCGCTACCCTGACAAAATTGACCTTGACATATTTGTAGTGCAGACTGGAAAATTTATTCTGTCTCGCTTATTTTTGGTCTTTTGACAGTGTACATACTTTGGATAATATCAAATGGTGAATATATGTCTTTTTAATTTTTTTTAGGATGCCTTAGTTTTGATGGCGATCAGTTGTGTGGGAAAAAAAGGACATTTTGTGACTTGATTTTAAGAGAGACACTAGATGGCACTGTAGATATGTTTCACAGACATTATTTATATATTTATATTTTTTCTCCTTCCAATTCAAGTCTGTTTTAGATGGTTATTGATTTGGGAGTATGCTTATTTTTTGTTGTGTAACAAATCCGAATTAGAAAATGTGACTTTACATTTGCGCATGTGTGAGAGGGCCTCACTTTTGATTGACAAATTGAAGAATAATTGCTTTAAAATGGCACTTAAGGTGCTTATTTAGTGTTGTGAGTAGAGAGAAAAAGATTCTTTTTCAGCTAAGATCTGCTTTTAAGATGGCGGGTTTCCATCCATGGGTGAGATTTTCTAGATTTTCCCACTTTTCATTCTTTCTGTCCTCCTTATTTTCCTGCTTACGTCCCCTTTTCATTCCCGTCTTTGAATATTCCCTCATGAGTCAGCTGTCCACCCCTCCTGTACTGTTTTCCATCCCAGGTTTGTTACTCTGCATTTGCTTCATGATATAATTGGCAGCTTATTAATAACAATAACTTGTTGCCTGTCGTATTCCATCTCATTAGACCGGCCCTCCACTCGCACTCGGCCAAGCTGTTGTGTGTGTCGTCGTCCCATGTGACCTTTTCTACAACAGAATCAACAAATCAATCACAGAGGACGCTCTCTTTACTTTTAACAAGTACTCTCCAATATTTATCCACGCTAATTAGGGCACTTCATTGTCAAGAGAGCGCGTTTGTGTGTGCCTATTAAAACTAATGTGACAGCACGAAGAAGCCGTTTTACTTGCCAATCAAAAATAAGATTTTTTTTTTTTCCCCCTGCCACTAAAACTCACTAAAGCAGCTTTTCCAGACTGGGATTAGTTAACGGAGAGGTTTGTTGGCTTTCTGATTTATAGTCGCCTGTAGTATAATTCAATATTTTGCCATTTCTGAGTCTGGCTGTATTTTATTTTTCTTCAAAGGCTCCAAAGGAAAACTATGATATGGTACTTTCTTCTTTTTTGTAAGGATTAACCTTTAATTGGTGGTGATTAGAAATGCAAATTTGCAGGGAAAAATGCTCCATTGTGAAACAGCAGCTTTAATTAGATTGATGGAAGCACTTTAGCCGTCGTTTTGGGATAAACATGCGTCATGGAGTGCTTTAAAGCTTTGCTTCAAAACATTCTTAGCTACAGAAAATAGGAGGCATTTTATTTAACGTTCATATTTCTTGCTTGTAGCTGTGAAAGTTAAAAATAAAAATACTGGCTTTAGAGAAGGAACAGTCTTCCTTCCAGATTGTAATAATGACCTTTATGATTACAATATTTTAGAAAGGAAGCATTTCTAATACAGGTAGTGGATTTAGTTTTAGGGCTAGTAAGGTTGTTTTAGTATTTTAGTGCTATTCTTAGTCCATTCCTTTCTCTGATATGAAGTATATGTTGTATAAGTTCATTATTATATTAAATAAATCAAATTCAAAAGTAGTCCAAGGACACAAGGATAAGAGCATAGTTTTTATCCTCTTGCCATTAGCATTTCTAGCCATTTTAAGTTAAACACTCACTGCTTGTCTATCAGATCTGTTTTGTGATGAAATATGGATGTGAAGAAAGTCCCCATTTTGTGTCATAAATCCCCCCTTAAAAGACTCTTTGATAATCACTCTGGATGGGATTGGCGGGGTGCCGAGATGCTGCAGCAAAGGACGTGTCACTTGTTCATTTCCAAGCGCAGAACTCGGCACCCAGAGAACTTGAACAAAGGCGCTCGCTCTTCTGTCACAAGAAGTCAAAAAGCGCCTCTGTGTCTTTCTTCAAACTGGAGCGCAGAAAAAGTGTCCGCATGAATCCATTCTGCCTGATTGTGTATCTTTGCGTCCGCCTTTGCACATTGGTATGTCTGGTTCAAACCATGTGGAAATACCCGTGTGGTATTGTGCACTGTTCTTTGGAAGACTTGACATAAAGACCCTGTTTGATGCGTAAACTCTTCAGAAAGCTGGCGAATATCAAATATGCTTCTGTGTGGGTAATGGACTTTATTGTTACCATATAGATTGGGGTTGGACTCATGTAATACAAAGTCCCACATTCTGAACGGACAGCGTACGAGTTCAATCGTTGACTGCGACGTATGGACCCGTCGACGCATTTGACTTTCTCCAATATCCTGTTGATTGGATTAGATAACTTTATTCAACCCGTATTCGGGAAATTTCATTGTCACAGTAGCAAGAGGGTGAGAATGCAGATACAGGAAAGGCATAGTTACACATATTTACAAGTTAGACAATACAGTCGCAAAGGCCGCAGAACAACAAAGCAATGCAAAGTATATATGGGATCATTACGAATCATTAAATCAAATCATTAAGACAGAAAATCAGCAAAAACACAAAACGAGCAAGAGCGGACGGAGCTACCGCTACCGGCTGCCACTTGAGCGGCGCCATCTTGGTTGCGGTAGCAAAAACGGATACAGACTCAAGAAAAAGAGGTTGTAGAGTTGGATAAAACTGGAACCACACACAGGAAGATTCATGTGAAAATGAAGAACATCTGTGACGTAATCGCTTCAGAAAAACTCGTTAGTTCTACAATAACAGATGTAGTATTGTGTCCCCTCAAGAGTTGCCGTCGTAACAATGCCCCATAATTGGTTTATTGAATTTTCGAATGGTTTCCATTAAACGAGCTCGCGTGACTTTGCATCCAAAACCACTTGCGTCGTCATGCAGCTTTTTAATTGGGCATATTTTGTTGTCATTCATTGCTTTGAACGCAATGCACTGTGGTTAGATGGAAAGTATTATACATGTATATTTTAGGGAATTGATACAAAGATTTAAAATATGCTGAATTGCATCAGTCTAGTTTGTCCTGCCTCAGCAATTTAGGTGAAACACACCAAATAATCTATCCCTTAAAAATTTATATACAGTGCGTATTAAAGATTCAAGGTTTGCACAATCTCAATATAGTCGCTATTCTGTATCCGTGTTCATTTTTGTTCATCATAAGAAGGTGTTAATCTGTACAATAGTGTGTTTTCGCAGTCAATAATGAAAAAAAGTTATTCGTTACATATTAGTCTCGTCTCATCAACTGAAAAAATTGCCAATGCGTACTTTGCATTTTTAAAATAAGGTCAACTTTCTCGTTTTGATACATTTTACAAGGAAATTTTCAACGCTAAATGCTGAAAGTATATTATTCAATGATGGCAAACAGACACTAAAATAGACTTCAGGCAGTCATAATAGATTTAGATCTGTTCTAAATATTATATGCTGCTCGATGGCGCTTTTTCTTACCCTATTGAGTTGATTTTTTTTTTTTAAATAACGGAATCTAGTGCACCACTTGGCTCTCAAATAAAAGCAGAAATGGAGTCCTCCCCTCCCTGCTGGTTTCTCCAATTCCTTTTCTTTTGGTATTGTTTGTTCTACTCGTCTCCTCTTTTCTTAATATCTTTTTGGTCCCCAGCTGCTTTTCAGTCACTTTATCCCACATCATTTGTTTGCCATCTGCGGTAAGTCGTTTGAAGACAAGCCGCTAGTCCCCCTACGCCCAACTGACTGCAAGTCTGGGGCGATGTTTCAAGGACGTGCCAAACTGCATCCATATTCATGTGTGCTTTTACCCCATGGGTTATGGCAGACTCACCCTCCCACATTTTTAGGCTGAAATTTTAGAGACAGGGACCAACGCTTTCACTATCAAGTCAAGCCAATACCATGTGTTGACCTTCACAAGTCAAGCAATGGGTACGAGAAAATAGACAGTCACCTGCAGCTTCTTATATCTACTGTTAGACCAATCAGGAGCAAGTTTAAAATGATTGGAACTGTGGTAAACAAGTCTGGTTTGTTTTGCAATCACTGTCAAATAATTGCAACAATTTTATGTTATTGTATTTGGAGCCAAAAAGAAGTTATTGGAAGCTTGGAAAATGGATATCTGGCAACTTGTACGTTTTTCCCGTATTTTATACGTTTTTTGGATCATTTAAAATTGTGTACACCGTATAACACATTTTGTACGGGTTTGTTTTAGTACGTTTTTTTCATTAAAAACCCATTTCGGCTCTAATCCGGATCGTCTCGGTCGCTGGTGGCAGACGAAAACGTCATCGTCGATTGCTCATGTTGTCATGCTTTGAGTTTGATATGCGCACTTCCACCCTTTTCATTATATAATTATAGCGTGTCAGCAAGCAATGTACCCACACAGTCAAGCTGTCAGCGTCATACAGCGACATCTACAGAAACTTGAATTTAGTTCATAAAAAAGCTCTATGTCCACTTAGGGGAAAATTTTAGACTTTTTAAGTGTGCCATTTGTGAGTAAATGTGCAACATTGCATTTGTACGGTTTATTATCATTTAAGGGCAATTATTGCAATCATAAAGCAAGGCACTGTATGAATACGACAAACTATAGGGGAGATAATACACAAGACTACATTTTTTGTTGTTGTAGTTTTATATTATAATTATTGTGCTCTATTGTTGTATTGCCAAAAGTGCAAGTGGGTTTTGGAATAGGCCGAATGTTGATTGTTTGTCTGTTTTGTCAGGGTAGTTTTTCTTCTTCATCACCTCTCGTTGTGTTCCCGGCTGCTTTTGCACCTGCAACACTCCCTTGACACTTAATGTGATCAAAGAGTGGGAGCCATCCCTAAAACAACATCAGGCATCGCATAAAATATTTAGATGGTGCAGAGGAAGACAGTGCAATGAGAACAGAACAAAGCTGGGGGGAAATACTGCAGGGAGATGGAGGACTTGGAAGATTCCAACTCATCAAAGTCAATTACAATATGTACACTTGTCCAGCTGTTTTATTCCTTTTTTCCTAGCTTTTCTCTAAGTAGTCGCTGAAAGGCTATTTGCAGTACGTTTTTTTTCATCTCAATATGCTTTTCTAATATTGACATTTTGTTACAATGTTGACATCCAACAAAGACATCAAACTATATCTCGCCATTACACAGCCTGAGAAGATTAGTTTTTGTCCGGGATTTGACAGTGATCTGGAGATTGGAAGATTGACAGCATGGCACAGACGTAGACATATTTTAAATGTATTGCTTGTTTATTGCTCAAAAAGCTGTGATGAATTGTGGCATTGAACACTTTGTTAGAGAGCAGAGGTTTAAGCAAAAACTATTGAAACTGTTTCAATTAGTGACTGACTCATGCTGTTTTGTCATAATAAATCTAAAGAGAAAACATCTTCATGTTTTAGAATAAAGTTGAATACAGATTAAATCTTAACTGATAGAGTCCATATTTCCGCCATATTTTTTTTATCTCCAAATTATTATTGCACAACAAACCAATCATATGCATAAAAGAAATACATTGAAGAACTTTATAATCATCATCAAATTGCGGGAAATAAATATATTGGCAATTATCATGCTCTGTTTTGAGAAACAATGGGTCAATATTGTTTTACTTTTGAATTTTCAATTTGCAAGGGACTCGGCACTCTCTCAAAGTCATGTTTTGGAATTGGACAGCCTGCGTCATTCTGGGAAAAACCTTGCATGTGTGATATGTGAGGTCCCATCAGAACAGGAAGCACTGACGGCATGTGGGATAGCTTTCCCGGTGATACCAAGTCTCTCCTTTGTGTTGTCGGCTTGTTGATGTTGCACGTTTATGGGTGTGTGCTGGGATAATTCTGGAACTGCCAGACCCACCCGCTCTCATAAAAAGA
The DNA here is from genome assembly GCF_051989625.1 of Stigmatopora argus. NCBI lineage: Eukaryota > Metazoa > Chordata > Actinopteri > Syngnathiformes > Syngnathidae > Stigmatopora > Stigmatopora argus. The sequence goes on along the minus strand of NC_135395.1, from coordinate 7,525,807 downwards.
AAAAGTAACCTTACCTCCGTGATGTCAATGTTTTTCCACCAAGATTGGCGAGTTCAAGCTAGCAATCGAAAACAGAATTTCACAAAGATGAAAGGCAAATGAATAATAACATAATAGTACTGCATGTATAGATGGGTGTGGAATTCATTCCTTTTCCGTCCCGCTTCTCCTCGCAGGGGTGCTGGAGCCGATCCAGCCATCCGTGGGCAGTAGGCTGGGGACACTGAATGGTTTGCCATTCAACAACTGGGGTATGGAATTATGAGAATAAGTTTTAAAGATCAAATATACCACATTTTCACGACTATAAGGCGCACCGCATTATAAGGCGCACCACATAAGGCGCACCACATTATAAGGCGCACCCTCAATGAATGACACTTTTTTCCATATATAAAGCACACTGAATTATAAGGCGTCCTGTCTATTTTGGAGAATATTTAAGACTTTTAAGTGCGCCTTATAGTCGTGAAAATACGGTAGTATGTTTTAATGATCAAGTATAAGAGCCAAATATGCAAATGAGGAATTTCATAGAAGTAGGATTATAGATCAAAATAATGCTAAATAAGCAAGAGCTCATGTGCAGCAGGGGTTATGTGAATTAGGTCTCCATTTTCTTGTTTTCGGTAGTTTAAAATAACGTCGCCATGTTGTTTAGTGCATTGTGGGATTTTATAAACCTCACCTAAAAAACCTTTAAAAAATCTGGCAATTTTTTGTATAAGTCAGAGATTCAGAAGTCACTCATTAAGTATCGTCGTCAATTTCCACGGGATGTGCTACTGTGGGAGACTGTGGTTTGGATAAGTCACTTTCTAATCCCATGGTGCAATTTGTACTGCGGTTCAGTAGGCCTATAAAAGGTAGTGATTGTACTGGCTTGGATTTTTTTTTTTTTGCTCTAGCCCGGAAGCTGCGGTTCGGAGGACTGGAAAAGAGATGTTACAACTATTTTTTTTCATGGTTAAATAAAGCTGAAACTAAAAATGGAGCAAAAATATGCTAACAGGAGGCAGAGTTATGCATCTCTGTTTGCTATGCTTATTTGGGATTTATTCTTTCAGATCTGTAAAGGTTTTTTTTAGTCTTTTGAGCTGCATGCTGTGCTTAATGATTAAATGGTAAAAATGTGGAGTTACAAGCTGCGCAGGATCAGAGCCAAGGAGTCTTCGGCGTTCATCACAAGGTATCTGAGAAGCCCGTTTGTGGTCAGAGAGGCTGATTTATTTTCATGGCTTGTCAGTTTTACTGATGCGTTAACACTAGTTTAATTTTTTGTCCCATGAACTTTCACAAAAAAGGTAATTGTGGACATTTTTATAAGATTATGTTAAATTGATACTGGCCTATGACAAAGTGAAGTGTTTTTATGGCTTTGCTTCTCACGAACGACTTATTTTAGTAGTCGCTCATGTTGAATGACAACATCATTAAGAGATAAACCAAATGGAAAACATCTTAACATAAGATGCTTCCCTGGTGAGTGCGATGCATTATTTTTCAAGTTGATCTGCTTATGTTGTGCTGTCGTATTCTACATTATTTTTGCGATGTGATGAAAAGATTAAGGATGAGGTCACGCACATCCCATTTGAAGTTGCTCCTCCCATCATTGATGTTTACACATCTTTGAAATTAAATGTGCTGAAACTCATTCGCAGTCTGACCAGATCGAATATTGAAGAATATAAACTACAATATAAATAAAGACTCCAAGTCTACAAGTTTATCTCATGGCTTGCCAGGCTGGCTTTGAGCCCACAGGTACTGCACGGCCCTCCCTTTTTTTCTCTCCTCCATCCACTTGATGCTCTATTTTTAGCCATGCGATGCTGGCCTCTTCTTCTTCTTCTGGGATTTTCTCTTCCTCTCCATCCCAGCCAGACTCTATCAGAGCCCAATCGCTCAGCAGGACCTGTTTGATCACGTATACCGATGCTTCCAAATGAACCGATTTTTCCACATTCAAGTGCTACTTCAATGAGGCCCTCTGTGAAAAGTCAGCAATGTTGCATAGGCGCCTCAGCGTCGTGCTGTAAGATATTTACAATTAGTGCCTGCTCCTATTGGATTGAGTTTGCAGCAGCTGCAACTGCCCTCAGAGGGGTACTATGGCATCGCATCACTTTTCTAAATAGCCCACATCAACTGTTCCAATAGGTGACGAGGGGTTTTCGATTTAAAAAAAAGATCTCCATTTGAGTGGCTCTTAAGGATGTGTTATTGTCATCTCCTAATTATTCGATCGTTTAAATAACGTCACCATGTTGTTTTGTGCATTGTGGAATACAGGGGGAAGTGCATGTTGATGGCATTGCGGTATTTATCCTTGCTAAAAGAGAAAAGCGATTGACTAACCAGGAATTGAATTGAGTGGCTTTATTGTCATTATGCAAGAACAGTGGGATTTCAATCTGCACCATAGAGTGGACATGAATAAGTATACGTAGTCCTAAAGAGATTTATATGCAATTAAAATGAAGTGAGGTAGCTATGGTGTTTTCCTGTTGTAAGTATTAAAGTGCAAGTTAGAAAAATTTGCAGAGCTACGACTGAAGGAAAAGTTTGAGAACATTGCTTATTGATTTGCATCTGGAGGTGTTATAGCATTTTGCCTTGAGTGCAGTGACAGTATTTCATTGAGTCTCGATTATAGGTCCTCGGTGCAAAACTGTGCTTAGACTTGAAGACAGTCCGAGCAAAAGTCTAGACAAAGAAGAGCTACAACTACAACTCAATTGTTCACGAGTACCAAATATACATTGGCGTGACGATATGAACTTCACTAACGTCTAGCCTTTGTCAAGCAGCGTGTAATTAGCTGGGCTTACAACAATGTACGGCCTGGAAATTGCCACGTGTCCGCGCTTTATTTGAGCTTTTTAAACCCAGACGCAGCCTTTTCATGCGTCTGATATTTTCCATACATCCCCTCTTGCCACTGCTTTCCTTTTCTCCGGCTTCAATCGAGCATCTGATCACAGACTCGGGAGAAAGGGGGATAATGAGATTAAGCCTGTACATGTTTACACATTCTGATTTGCATTGAGCTTTTCCTGTCTCTTGGTCTGACCCACATTTCTCTTCTACTGCTTCGTCCTTTTCATGTCTCCAGTCTCCCCCTCTCTGGGTTTGTGCGTCAACATTGGGACGGAAGGACGTGTTTTGTTCATAAACCATGCTGCAGACTTTGCATTAATGTGCTTTAATTAGTCGGTGTAAAACAGAAATTTCAGATAGGATATCGATGATTTGGACAATGATATTTGCCAATCTGACGTCATTTTAATACAACATAATGTACGATGCCTTGCCAATTTTCAAGGTGATTGAGGAGTAGAAAATGCAGATGTGTTCCAGTTTCCTCTCTACTTCTCTTTTTTTAAAATTGTAATGTATATATATATTTGGTACTCGGACGTTTGGTCGAAAGACGTTTGGTCCCCGGACGTTTGGTAGAACGGACGTTTGGTAGAAGGGACGTTTGGTCGCCGGGTTGTTACTGTTGAAACCAGCTCTCAAAATTATAATCATGAGAGAGAGAGAGTGAGTTTAATATCTAAATATCTAGTATCAAAATATCAACAGTAAACTCTCTGTCATAATTTGACAGTGAGCGAACCCGGCTACCAAACGTCTGTTCTACCAAACGTCCGTTCTACCAAACATCCGGTCGACCAAACGTCGGGGGACCAAACGTCTTTCGCCGAAACGTCCGGTCACGTATATATTTACATACATGCATCCAGGTAGCAGCATCATTTAGGCTTCGAACAATTAAATTAATATATCATTCACTCCAAGTGATTCTCTTTAGGGATAGAAAGATAACAAAATCACTATAATAACTACCGTATTTTGCTGTTTAATATACCCTGGTATATTAAATGATTTTTGCTATTTTGAGCCTCCCGTTTGTGCGCCATTTAATATACCTCTGCCCTTTAATATACTCGGGTATATTAAACGGCAACTCAACTTTTTGGGCAAGATTTGTATGGTGTTCATGGGGGAATAATAATAGATACTTAAATTCATTAAAATTCCAAGTCAGACTTTATTCGGCAGTAAGTAGTTTTAACCTGAGTAGTAAGTAGTTTTAGTCTGCAAAACGTTGATGCACCCCGTCACGGCATAAAGAGTGCATAGTGGATCGTACCTTCCCGTTTGTGTGCCATTTAATATACCCGGCCGGGTATATTAATTGGGGGGGGGGGATTGGGTATATTAAACAGCAAAATACGGTAATATATAAAAAACATACGGTAGTTAATTGTTAGGCGACATGAAAACCCCACAAACTTGTTCTCTGACACTTATTTTACTGCGTTTGTTTCTTTTCTCTATTAAATCTCTGTGGACAATAACAAGTCAAGGCTTCAGGTTTTTTTTTGTTTTTTGATTTTTGTGAAGCAGAATTTCCCACACAAAGCCATAATTCTGATATACACTGGTTCCAGCAGGCCTTGGTGTAAAACCAGGATTTATCTTCCAGCATGATTGGAGCATAAAAGCAGCTCGTGCGAACCAACAGTTTATGACAGCTGACAGCAAGAAGCGAACTCCCAAACCCACTTGCTACTCGAGCAGAAAAAAATTCCAGTGCCGCGTTAACGGAAGCCAGTTTTCAAAGCACTCTTTGATTCTGGATTCATTTTAAAGAGTTTTGACTTGTCATGTCAAAAAAGATAGCCTGTCACGTGGACATAATATTTTCTTGTCATGAGACATGGGAATGCAATTCTTGTCACAGATTGTGTGCCACGACTCAATAAATCTTTTATTGCTCATAAATTAGAAAGCTGTATGTCAAACTGTTTATGATTGCTGCATGTTAATCCCCTTTTTAAATCCCTCATTGGAAAATTTGGAGATTAGGGTTGAGGCAAACTCCTCACAAGCCTGGGATCGAATCCTCGATCTCAGGACTGCAAAGCAGTCGTGCTAACCACTAAACCACCGTTCTACCCCTGCACATTTTCAATCATATTTGACATCGAATTGCCTATATTCATACGGATTATAACTAGTAGATTTGAATATATGTAATGAGTTGCCTTTTTCAACCGACTGTAAGGGATTCGTAATCATAAAAAATCAAAGTAATAACCCTGCAAGCTTGAATCTATCTGAAATTTGAAGGTCAGATTCGCATAATGATTTGAGCCTTATTCACTTCAGCGCTCACTGTGCTCATTACACTTTACCTGCCTCCAAAACTGGTGTTATTTTTTTTAAGTTTAGAAATAAACTTTAGTTCCCAAAGATTTTTTGTTCTTGAGATTTAAATTTGCAACCAGTAATGGTTTCTAAAGCCGCATACTTTTGTAAACCCAGCATTTTAATTAGCAAGGCTACTGTGAGAATTAGTATTGGAATCATAATTATAATTACAGGTACAAATGCAGACGCATGCAAAAAAGAGTCACGTACGCGCAGGCATTCCAAATTCAAAGGCCATTGAATGTTTTCAATAATCATGGTAATTGAATTCACAAGAAGTGATACATAGTGGGGAAAAAATGCAGCAATAATTTATTTTTGTCATGCCAATGTATATTGCAACAAGAACTAGACCACATGTGTCAAAGTGGCGGCCCGGGGGCCAAATCTGGCCCGGCGCATCATTTTGTGTGGCCCGGGAAAGTAAATCATAAGTGCCGACTTTCTGTTTTAGGATCAAATTAAAATGAAGAGTATAGATGTATGTTAAATGTCCTGATTTTCCCCCTTTTAAATCAATAATTGTCATTTTTAATCCAATTTTTCTGTGTTTTTAGTTCAAAAATCATTTCGTAAAATCTAAAAATATATTTAAAAAAAAGCTAAAATAAACATTGTTTTAGATCTATAAAAAACTGAATATTCAGGGCTTTTAATCCAGTTCTTTTAATCCATTTAAAAAAAAAATCTAAATATTATGTATATCTAAAATGGTCCGGCCCACGTAAAATCGAGTTGACAAAGAGTCTGACACCCCTAAACTAGACCGTTCCAAAAAAATGCAATTTACATCGTATAGGTAGGCACATTTTTTTTTACCCAGACATCCTGCCAGATGAAAACAAAGCAAAATAAAACTATAAACCTGCCTTTTTTGGTGGACGACCTTGAAACCGAGCCGGAAAATATATTAACACACAACCCTGGATTACCGTCGAATCATAACACGCCGCATTCAGTACAAGAAGATAGAAATACACCAAGAATGGAATAAAAGAGTTGAGCAGAGCATGGGATCAATTTCTTTTTTTTTGTGCTCAGACATCCTTTAGAGGACACCAACTGTGTATTGATGGGCCTCTGCCATACAATGCATCTGAGATGAGATGTTTGTTCCTTGGGAGGAAACAGGAAGACATCATGCATTTCCTCTCAACACTCACGTTTGGTCATTTGTCATGCGAGTATACATCATTTGTGCGTTCTCGTGCTTAGGTCGGTTCTGCCGCTAATGTGAAAGGTTGATCTATGGCCCTTCACGGGCAACAGTATGAGTTCCAGTCCCCAACGGCTACTTTGTTTGCCGTCAGCATCCTCAGCGGTCTCGTTCCGTCTCCATATCTGTGTCCCATCGCAACAATTCATCACGCCGTCCACTCCGGGGCTTTCAATTCAGCCTGTTTACGCAATGGCAGCAAGTTGACTGTCGTAGTATTTGAGTCAGCCAAGGTTTGAAATTGATTTGGAATGTACTCCTCTATCCACAGGATGGATGACTTTGTCCTTCTCACCATGATGGCTCTACATTCAACTGGCGGTGGATGCTACAAGTAACATTTGTTGCACTCAGGTGAGAATAAGAGTATAAAAGTTGGCAGCACACGGAACAAACTTGTGTTGATTTCAGGTTTTAATCATTGTTAATGTGCTTGCGGCTTCCGAACATTCCTCCACTTTTTATATAAGGTCCATCCCAGCGGCCAAGGCGTCTGCTAAATCGTTGCCAGCTGTAGCCCAACCTTTTCTCACACGGTCCCCGAGCAAACAAACATTATTAAAGTGCTGCATGTATTGAAGAGGAGTAAACAAACATTTTAAAGTCTCAGCTATATTCAGGCCAAAGTTTCGGAAGTTTTTATAGTCCAATTTTAAATGTCCATGCTCGCAGGGCTAAGATGTACTCTAGGGGGTACTCAGACGTTTGGTCGAAAGACGTTTGGTCCCCGGACGTTTGGTCCCCGGACGTTTGGTCCCTGGACGTTTGGTCCCCGGACGTTTGGTCGACCGGACGTTTGGTCCCCGGACGCTTGGTAGAACGGACGTTTGGTCGCCGGGTTCGCGAGTCCCGAGGTTTGAGTCACGAGACTTTCTTTTGTTTAACCCTAACCCTATTCACTCAATGTTAAATAATAGTCATTAAATCCCTATTCACCCAGTGTTAAAATCTATCAATTGCATGAGAACCCGTTCTACCAAACGTCCGTTCTACCAAACGTCCGGTCGACCAAACGTCCGGTCACGACTGTGGGGGCAGGTTGCATAACATATTCAAGTTGAAATAAAACAAATGAAAAACAAACGTAACTTTATAAACTAATGCTTTCTAAGAAAAAGATCCAAAATATCCATTCACAAACCACATTTGATTCACTTCCACATTCAAAAGTACTAAAATGTTCTGTTAATTTTCAATGCATTTTGTCCTACTTTAAGTCAAATTTAAGATGAAACCCCTCCATCTGACTGATTCTAATTAATGTTGTCTTACTGATGGAGTACTGACACGTGTACAGATTGACTAACAATATTTACACTCACGCTAATACACAGGCTTTGCCATGTATACTTTTAGAATGTGAGAAAAAAGCTGGTATACTTGAAGAAAAGCCACACAACTAAATGCTTTCACAATTGTGCCTCTTAGGCGTCATTGGGAAACAAGTTTCCAGGTAGTAAGTGTAAGCGAGTAGTCTTGCTTGGGGGCCTTTACCACACACGTACCTGCTTGTTAGACAGCCTGTCACCCAGCTGAAGACAAGACACATTTTGCAGGAGCTTTGTTGTGATTTGAGATGAATTCAGGACATTGCCCCGGACCCATGTGGTTCAAGGCCTGCTGATTTTTTTTTGACATGAGATGAGCAGTTGTGTAGTTGGAAATGATCCTTTCTCCGCTCATCCTTTCAACTTGCCTTTTACAATCTATAAAACCCCAGTGTCTCTAGGAAGGAATGTTCAGTCCACCTTCCTAACTCTGCAGGTGCTGTAAAGTACAGAAAGGCAGTCTGTGGAAAATTTGCCACAGCAAAATATTTCCCTCAAGACTCCGATGGCCTCGGCAGTCCAGGCAGCACACGGCTCCGAAGATAAGAATGACATATAATTCACGTTTTTACAAAGATGGTATGGAATGAACGAATGTGATCACGGGTAGATAATTCAGCAAAACACAGTAGTGCACGCACTTGATCATACAATTCACAAATGTGCTTTTGCGGCCCCCTTGTTGAAAAAAAAAAGGAATTATTTCATGATGAATGAGCTGCAAAGTGACCCTCAGGTAGATACAGCCCGTGGGCCGGATCGGACCCCCTGGTGGGCCACTTCCAGCCCGCGGTCCTCATGTTTGACACCCCTGTGTTAGATTTTATAGCGGAATAATATAGGTAGAATTAGGTAGCAAAATGTCAGCATTTACTGATGTACGTGGTGTATGAATGAGCTACAAAGGGACCGTCAAGTAGAACCAGCCCGCGGGCCGGAGAAGAACCCCCGGGAGGGCCACTTCTGGCCCGGGGTCCTCATGTTTGACACCACTGTGTTAGAGTTGATCAAAGAATAACTATAGGTAGCACAATGTTAGCATTTAATGTTGTACGTGGCATATGAATGAGCGTCAAAGTGTACGGTAGCAGCAGCCCGTGGGCCGGATCGGACCCCCTGGCGGGCCACTTGCAGCCCGTGGTCCTAATGTTTGACACCCCTGTGTTAGATTTTATAGCGGAATAATATAGGTAGAATTAGGTAGCAAAATGTCAGCATTTACTGATGAATGTGGTGTTTGAATGAGCTACAAAGGGACCGTCAGTTAGAACCAGCCCGCGGGCCGGATCAGAACCCCCCTGCAGGGCCATTTCTGGGCCGGGGTCGTCATGTTTGACACCACTTTGTTGGAGTTTATCAAGGAATAACTATAGTAGCACAATGGAAGCCGTTAATGTTGTATGTGGCATATGAATGAGCTTCAAAGTGTAAGGTAGGAGCAGCCTGTGGACCGCTTAGGAAGCCCCTGGCAGACCACTTGCGGCCCGCGTTCCACATCTTTGACACCCCTGACAGTTAGAGTTTACGCGGAATAAGTATAGGTAGAAAACAGGTAGAACTGGACCAGTTATGGACTAAAATCGATCGGATCTGGTGATTTATGCTTTGTGGGAGGAGCTACGTAGTCTGAAAGCGACACATTTCTCTCGCTGGAAGTCACTCACCCACTCACTCACCCACTCACTCACTCACTCACTCACTCACTCATTCTCTTGCTGCTCTCTGTGAAGAAGTTGAGCCGTAGACTTCCCGAGTTGGAATATTAAGCCACTTGAGCAGACACGACAGCGGGGGAGGTTCGGGTGTTCCATGTTTCCGATCGACTTCAGCTCGATTTCAGCTTGATCGCCGCGAGGAAGTCGTCAAACGCTTGCCCGGCCGGAGTCGGGATTCGCCGCTTGCCTTCTTGCGTTGAGCGCTTCTCTTCCAGCCGTTCCGCGTTTCCGTCTTAAGTTGTTCCCACCGCAGATCCACGATGACAGCCGACCAGCGCGTCCCACATGTCCGGCTGGTAAGTGTTCATTCGAGGGCACTTCTTGACGTTTTAACCTCGGTCGATCGATTTCATTATTCTAGAAAAGGGATGATTTAGGAGTTTAAACCTGCGCAAATTGCTGCATAATGCTTTTTTTCGCTTGTTATAGATGATTTTTTGGTCATCATGTAGGATATGGGTTGCCACGCATCATTAATGGATGGATTGATGTCATGAGACAGGCTTTTGAAAGAGTTTTATTCATAATTATATGTATTTGTCACAGTCGGGATGCAATCCACTATCATTGAAATTCGGCTTTCATCAGTGTGTGGTTGTGTAATTGAATCGCTGTCTGGACTTGCCTAATGCTTTCAGGCTGGAAACTGGCATCAGATATGACAAGAAAAGATTATCTTGTTATTTGCAAACTATGGTTGTATAAATGGAATGATTTGTTCTTAAGGATCATCCTGGAGTAACAATTTTTGGAGGCTGAGGTTGGGTTGACGGGGAGTCAGCATTCAAGAAGATGCTCGGGTCGACTTTGTCTCCCGCTGATCTGTTTTTATATATATTTTTCCTGTTGTGGTTGGTAGTAATACCTTATTGCTTATGGATTTTTTTAAAAGACTGAGTTGACATTTAATGCTTTGACCTCAACATTGAAAAAACAACTTCCACTGGTTTCAAAAAATACCTTACTTGCCTCCCACATGGTGATAAAAATGTCCGATCTTTGCAGAGGTTGAACCAACAGTGTGCCGATTGTATATGAGCTCCCGCAGTGCCGAATGTTGTGAGCATTAAATTGGACGATGCTCTGTGATCTTTGTGAGCTCAGCAGACTGGATAAGGGCTCGTACACATTCTGAGACTCAGGGACAAGAGCTTTAATGAGATAAGATATTAGCAGGAACTTGAGCCAGTGTTTTTTTCCTAATTGTTTGTCTTTTTTTCCCTATGGTAGTGGTCTTTTTCTGTCACTTGGTATTGATGAGATGGTTAAAATCAGGGTGGCATTGAGTCTTTAACATAGCGGTGATTTTTAGATGACCTTGAAATTATTCCCTTATCCTGGTCTTCTTTTTTGGCGGCATGCCAGATTAATTCGTCATTTTTCATAAATGATGTGACTTACTGTGTAGTCTATATTTTGCCACTATTGGTGTTCAAATTCATATCTGCTCCAAAAACACATCACTGTTATTTTTTAACTTGTCTTTGGTTTTTGGACTGTTTGTTACTATTACGATAAAATGTATTTTTGTAAGTATAGGTACAACACTGTGTGCATTTCTTTGTGTTATGGTTAGTTTAGCAGTAAACTTTAACTGGGAGAGGAAAATAGACAGCATGACGCTCTTGTTTGTAAGAATTGCTAACTATCTACCAAACTGCAGCTTGTGAAGTGGTTTAGTCGAGCTGGCTGCCACTGAACAGCGCTTGTCAGAGCGTTAAAACGGCGGAATGACTGCTTGCGGCTTGGAAAAAGTCTTAAATCGGGTCTCTAGTGTCTCAAGGCGCCACTGTAGTTCCTGCTGCTGCGCGTCCATCTATCTTTGTGTTTCTTACGACACGCTGCCCAGGGCCACTTGATGCCTTAGTTTCTAATTCAAACATTGTAGTGGGTGCGGCTGTCTTTTGTGTAGAAATTCTCATGGGCCAATGAAACGTTGACCCTAACGACACTGCTCGTAACAAGTGGCAATTGAAGAATTGCTAATCCACATTGCTGTGTCTGCTAGATATTTACATCATCACAGTGAAGTTCAACTATGAATCACCATTGCTGTATTTTATGGACTATAAATCACACATTTTTTAAATTATTTGTCTGGCCCTTTGACTAATATTCAAGTGCGATTCATGTTTTTATACCGTTTCTCTCTGCCTAAAAACAAAAATAAGTTTACATATCTAATACATTTGCTACGCTCTTTCTTGCTAATCACCACACTCCAAACACTGCAGACTAATAATGCATCTGTGCAAGCATAATGTCGTTAGAATGTAGTTTTTGAAGTCAAGATTTGATTTTTTTTATTTGAAGTTTCATCATGTACCCGCTACAACTTTTATTAAAGCATCCCTCCAAACTCTGCCAATGAAATAAACAGCCAAGACCTATTTTTTCCATTTTCAGTGGAACACAGGCTCGCTCGTATATGTCCACGCTCATTCCTACGAATCCACCCAGGCAGGAAAATGTGAGCGTTGTTTCCCCAACTCAGTCTAGCAGAAGCAGCAGCTGTGGATGAAGAGGGACCTGACCTCCACCACTCACTTAGTTGCCAGTTGCTTGCGTACACTCCTCCGGGGCTGCATAAGTTTCCCATGATCCAACGTGCTGGCACCAGCAGCAGCGAAGGATCAAGCCCAACCCCTGCATCATGTCAACAACCGCCATCCAGAATACCCACAAACACTTGCAAGCCTTCCCCACCCTAAAGAGGGCAAAGATGTTTCAGAAGCTTGATTTGATGAGGGGTGTGGCCAAGGAGTGACTAAGCCTTCTCACTTCATGGAATGTAAAAACGATTAGCGCATATGTGTGGTTTTTTAAAGCTAAAACCTGTTCATAGCAGAGCTGTAAGGCATTGGTCTTGTCCTATTTTCCATAAACTAGATTTCACTTATTTATTATTTTTGGGGGGGCTTCTGATGAATGATTTGCATATGAAGACAACACCATAAACATAGATAAATTAATGTGCTCTGCCATACCTGATCCATCATTCTCCAATGGGAGCGGAGAATCAATTTAATTTGGTTGGGAGGCTTTATTTAGAAGATTTTATCACCTGGTCAATTGTATTTAAGAAAGTCACGCTGGGAAATAGTGACCGCTCTGGCAAATTTGGGTTTATTTACGGCGAAAACTGTCAATAATGTAAAAGAAATTTACTTTGACACATAAGGAACATACTTTGAAATCCTAGTTTATGTCAAGAGTTTGAGGAGGGATGCTTGCATTTATTCCAAAATATACTTATTGTGTTTAATGTTTTTATTTGCTCCAAATAAGAATTCTCAGTAGCGATGTGAACTATCAAGGTGAATAGAAATGTGATATAGACGGTTTTATGGAAAGCTTTCAGCGCATATTACCGATAATGTTGATATCAGCCTTGGCCTGTGGTGACGTTGTGATAAAAATAGAGCGACAGAAAAGGGGAAAATTGAAGCAGAGACATCTATATGAAGGTGGAAAGTGGAAAGATGGGCAAAACATGAAGAGGGAGCAGCCTTGGGGTATTCACAAAATGTTACTCATGCCATATCATGTACAAAACAAAGCCTATTTGCACAACTAATTCTAATGATGCTGTTTTGTTCCGCTATGAGAGTGCGACATGTAACACGACAGTGTTGGTCCAGTATGAAGTGGAACATTCCCTGTCCCTGAAGCTACACAAATGTTTGGCATTCTGTCTAACCCAACTGCTGGATTAGCAGCCAAACAACTGACTTGCCCCCTTTTTTCTGTCTTTGTGATAATAGAAATTGGTGGAGCGTAACAATGGTGTGCAACATTTAGCCTGGATTAGATCATAGATTAAAAAAAAAAAAAAGTCCATTGAGTATGCCAAGGAAGGGAATGTGTGTGTCGTCCTCACAAAATAATGTGAGGACTTTGACCCAAACAGTCGACACAAGTTCATATTGGCACTTTTCGGAGAAACCTTTCATGCGCTCACTCATTACTTGGCATACCTAAATAATAATCCTATTGATTTTATTGGGTGTCATTTCAAATGTATATTTGATTGTTTCTAGTACTCTGCATATCAAAATTTTCCTCTAAATGGATGTCAAAGAAAACAATTGACTGATTTTCAGGTGTAAATGGATCACAATTTCATACAAAATAAAAGTTGGAACGCCTAATAACAAAGTAAAACAGAATCTCCAAAAAGTCTATTTTTCTGAATTTTTTTAACCCTAAAATCAGTTAGTATAGCAGATTAATTTGAAATTATGACCCGTTGAACATCATAAACAACAGTGTTTGTCTTTGCGAGTGAACAATTTGAATGCTTTTATTTAAAAAAAAGAAGAATTTCAAGTTGCACTCTTTATAAAAAAGAAAAAAATATTGATCTTGATAAAATTATGCATAAACAAAATTAAACCTTGAAACACAAAGGGTTTATTGGCCCCATTCCATCCACATTTTCTACAGAAAGCACAGATTTACTTGCAGTGACAACATCTAGCTGATTTTCTGACGTCTAAATTCAATTTTTTTTAGCAGACTGTGGCGATTTAAGTGCATGTGTGTACACATGTATTTATGTTGCTTGTGCTGTTACCTTGTCGTCTTCTGTTTTCGTGAGCACTATCTTTTCTGTGTTGCTCTTGAGCGCTTTACGCAGCGAGAATTGTTCTCAGCTCATCACTTTTGTCGAGCGTTTTAGCGCCAACAACAAAAAGCCTGAAATGCTGCCAAAACTCTTCCATGAAAGTTAAACTGATTGTGCGCATTCTATCGTGTGTGTGACTAGGGGTAAAAAAAAGTTCATTTCCGGGCTTTCATTTTCCCCACACGTGTTTAAATTCTCCCAATTCGCCCACGACACTATAGAGGACGACAAACTCAATCAAAGAGCAACCACGTAAAGACAATAGCTCACACTCAAAGCCCCCGTCAAAGGAAATGCCGAACATAAGTGCGGTAAAAATAGCAAAATGCCAGACTGTAGCATCAGACAGGGGGCAGGAACATATTTGTGTCTCAAGGTGGTGCTTGAAATATAAATAAAGTCCATTCTCATCTTCAGCGCGTCCCCTGAAATGAGTCTTTCAGTTTCTTTGAGGATTCAGCTGAGACAAATCCAGCCAACCGATGTTTTGTCCGTGCTCTTTCTGTCAGCCTAACAAGCGAAAGCACCCTAAATCACTGTCACCGGCTTTTTTCCGGGTAAATTATGGAACCTACAGTCCATATTGACACATTTACTAAACTAATCTGTTGCCCGAGGCATTAGGCCCCGGATGGTATTTTGTCAGCATGAAGATATACCTCATAGATTACCTGTCCGACTCATTTTAGCGCAGATTTATATGCTGTTATTATCTGCTTAACCCAGAAATATATATAATCAATTTCACTGCAGAAAAGGAATGTGAGCATTTATGCGTGGGGAGGGGGTCGGCGTTTGCAATTACTCACTGAAATAAATATTTTTGACAGCTTGGAATACCATTCACTTTACACAGATTGCTTTTTCACGCACACGTGGAATATATTTGCATTTTTATGGAAAGTTATAGTAAATGGTAAAAGGCATTAAAGCAACACCGTGCTCTTATTCTCGCTCGCGGAGGGTCATGATTGAGTTTGATAGCTGTCATTTTAGCATTGTAAGATGCCATTGAAAGTGTTTTACATCACGTGGAAATTTTAAAACGCAAATATGCATAGAAGACGTGTTAAATCATAGTCGGTTCGAAATAATTTGAATGGGAAATAGAAATAAAAATTAAAAAAACATGGTCAATGGGCCTTCTTTTTTTCCAGTGGTAAATTTTGATCTAAAAATGCCTGCTGAATCTCACCAAAAAACTAAATAAAATGCCTGGAATTGAACCCAGCAATGTGCCTGAGTTCCACAGGTTCCACTGAAACAATGTGCTGCTTCTTCTTAAAGGTTTAAAAGCTCAGCTGAGCCAGTTAAGGGAAATGCCACGTTTTGCTTTCCCAGTTATATTTACTAACGCTGTCAAGAATGAAGGCATTCATACAGCAAGGCTGTGGCAGCTCGTCCATATAAAGATGACTTATACTCCTGCAAAATTTGGAGAATGAAGTAAGGTGTCTAAATGGCACACACGGGGTAGTTAGTCCCTGGAACGTGACCTGTTGACCTCTCGCTCGCTTGGTATGTGCTTACCACATGAACTCTTGAACGTAAGATCCTGTTTTCATTGACTAAGTATGAGAGAAGCGTTGATGTGAGAGCATTATTTATGTTTGTTTGTTTTGTGTTGATATTTGTGCACTTTGTGGTGAAGCTTTAAATGTCATTATACTTCTATAATGATAATTTCATTTGAAATATTCTTTTAATATGCTACCATATAAAACAGGTGTCAAAGTGGCGGCCCGGGGGCCAAATCTGGCCCGCCGCATCATTTTGTGTGGCCCGGGAAAGTAAATCATGAGTGCCGACTTTCTGTTTTAGGATCAAATTCAAATGAAGAGTATAGATGTATATTAAATTTCCTGATTTTCCCCCTTTTAAATCAATCATTGTAATTTTTAATCCATTTTTTTCTGTTTTTAGTTCAAAAATCATTTTGTAAAATCGACAAATATATTTTAAAAAAAGCTAAAATAAACATTGTTTTAGTTTATCAAGTCAAGTATGGGGAAGATATGTCTGCCCTCCTCCAGGCCAACAGGGGGCAGAAAAGAAAACCCAAATCAAAGTCACCTCACCTCATTTCCTGCCTGAGATCATAAGGCATGAGCCAGGATATAAAAATTCAGAGTCCAGCCTTGAAAGGAGACAGGCGAGAAAGGAGCAAGGAATACCCTTCAGACCCGATCACACGCAACTGGTAGGATAAAAAATAAGTACCACCTAGATGCCAGCTGATTGATGCTTAATTTGCTCCTCACAACCTTAAATTGCATTTTTTGTATTTTCCCTTAACTTGAATTACTCTTATGACCTATCTCTGCAAAGTGAATATTTGTGTTTGATTTACTCAATCAGTTAATGGACCCATTCACTCACACACTCTATCATTTGAACGCTCTTCTGCTTTTCTGTAGTAAATTAAAGATGTTATTAGTAAACTCAAGAGCAACACTTTGATCACCATAGTAACTTGAAACTTGAATGATGTCACATGCTTCCTTCTTTCCCCCTTCTTTAAGGTTTTCAACCTATTCACTTCCTATCACCAAAAGCTTCAATAAAATGTGAAAAGATCGGGGCCCCTTTTCAAGTTTGGGGCAAAATTTGAAGAAAGTAGAGATAGCTTGACATAGATCTAGAAAACATTGAATATTCAGGGCTTTTAATCCAGTTCTTTTAATCGATTTATTTAAAAAAATCTGAATATTATATCTAAAATGGTCCGGCCCACATGAAATCGAGTTGACGTTAACGCGGCCCGCGAACCAACCTGAGTCTGACACCCCTGATATAAAACATGTCATGTTGGTGCTGTAGAAATGTGCGTACATAGTATTTTGTGCTTGAAGCTTTAAAGGTTGTTTTCCCTGAAGCCCTTCTTTAACAAGAATGGCAGACTAGAGAAATTAAGATATAAGTATGCTGATAAATGTGTGTGTGAGTGTGTGTTTGTGTCTCTGCTTGGCAGTGGCTCCCATCAATTTGTGCATTGTTTCCCAAGAGTGACATAGCAGAGGCTTAATGGGTCTGCTGATGGTGTGTTAAAGGGGGGTGTTAATTATAACACTATGCTCCGTTAAGCGCAGTCACATTTAAGTTGCACCGCTGAGCTCCAACCAGCCAAAATGCTGACTCCTTCGCTTGCTTGACTCGAACATTAAAAAAGAGAAAATAAAATCAAATCAGAGGGGCTAAATCAATTAGTTCTGTCTTTTTCTTTCTTTTGTGCCACGGGACATTGTTCATCCATTAAGACAATATTTGGTTAACTCTGGTGAGGAAAGGCTTTTAGTCTATCATGAAATACGGACGTGTTTTCTTTATAATCACGTTTATGTTTATTTTGGGCAGTATTTTATGGCCTCGGTGTCTAAAGGTGAGGAAAGCATTATCCTTATTGTTTTGATTAGTTATATGGCTTTCCCTTCTTTCCTTCCTTTTGTTTTTTTTGCCATTCATTCCATTCTGAATATTACCTACCTCTAGCCCAGTATTTAAATTATAGCTTGGTTGTTCCTGTTTGCTCGCTCCGTTTATCCCAACATAGTTCCTTTTTTTCTATTAATGACAAAGGAAAAAATGGTAAGTAACCTGAAAGTTTGTGCACTGTTTGTTGTCCAACTATTAGCAGTAAAATAAGCTACTTTTTCCAGACTAACACAAGTATGGATTTGTAACAGATTTCATTTTCATCAATTTTTTACAATGCATATTTGTGTTGACTTAACCATTTGCTTATGTTATAATTGATGTAATACAACTGAATACAGACAAATAATGTCATCTCAAGCAAGATGCTAATGACATCAAGAAAAAAGAGGGAAAAAAAACAGTGACCCTATAAAGGAATTATGCATTTTCATTCATTAGACCATTGCTCAAGCATACTTAAAATAATCCCTAACATTTTTCAAAAAAGTGTGGCCAATAGATGGGTAAATTAATTTAATTTGAGTGAGCGATCTAATTATGTCTGGAACGTGGACAAATCTTGTTTGCCTTGTGTATTGCTCTTGCCTCCAACAATGTGGCAATGTTGTATTTTCCAGGTTGTTGTTGTTGTTGTTTTTAACATTTGACGAATGGAAGGAGCCGTAAATGTTACACTGTTTTTATTCATCCAGATGGCCTGATGCTGCTTTTTATGGTTGAAGCATGTGTAAATAACAACCTAGGACGTACTGACAGGTCAGGCAACAAGGTTAATTCCTCCTGGTTGAAAAATGAGAATATTGTCACATTTAGAGTATGTGGAAGGAGGTCCGACATTAATTTTCTTGTTACATTTTTACTGCTACAGCTAAACGTGTCTTTAAAGTTTATCTGTGCCTGGGGTCAGATGTTTGTCCTTGCTTGAATACATAAAACTGAACTAAGCCATTGATTTTTTCCAGGACAGAAAAATGGTCACAAATAAAATGGGCTTTAATATGAAAAATATGGTGCACGTGTTTCTATTTATACTTTTCGCAATTAATTCTATCTCAGATGTTGCCAGTTCTTACTGGTTCATGAGTTCATCGCCTAATCAATTATTGAGTGGATCTCCAATGCGAATAATTCAAGACCAAATTAGAATACATCTGAGGGGGTGTTGATGAAAAAAAATGGGAATAATCTCCAAAAGAGAAAATTAAATATTTAAAAGAAGAAATTTTGAAAAGCAGAAATGTTTGGAATTCTGGCAGTGGTGGCCGCATCCCATCAAGAGTTCAAAACCGAGCTCCTTTGTGGAATTTGCATCTTATCCTTGAGTGGGTTTTATTTGGGTTCCCCGGTTTTCTCCTACATCCCAAACACATGCGCAGTAGGCTGATTTAACTTGATGACTGGGCGTGTCTGGTAACCTGGATACTGCTCATATTTAACAGGTATCGGTTACAACACCCGTTTGGACGTTTGGTCGACTGGACGTTTGGTCGACCGGACGTTTGGTCGACCGGACGTTTGATAGAACGGACGTTTGGTCGCCGGGTTCGCGAGTCCCGAGGTTTGAGACTTTAATTTGTATAACCCTAACCCTATTCACTCAATGTTAAATATTAGTCATTAAATCCCTATTAACCCAATGTTAAAATCTATCAATTGCATGCGAGTCCGTTCTACCAAACGTCCGTTCTACCAAAGGTCTGGTCGACCAAACGTCCGGTCACGGCTAAACACATGCTAATTTCTGGACTAAATTTACTGCTCCTATCTTTAACGGGAAGCAGCTTGTTCACAAAAGTCGTCTTTTGTTTTTTCATTTGTTTTTCCAAGTTTGACCTTGGATGTTTTTGTTGTTTCCACAGGTAAAAGGCCAGCTTCTGAGGGATTTGATGTTGCCTTTAGATAGGTTTAATTGAAGATGGAAACACTGGAGTCCGAGCTGACTTGCCCAATCTGCCTGGAGTTGTTTGAAGACCCCCTGCTCTTACCGTGCGCCCACAGCCTTTGCTTCAATTGCGCCCACCGCATCCTGGTGTCGCACTGCTCAACCAGCAAGCCGCTCGAATCCGTTTCCGCCTTTCAGTGCCCCACCTGTCGTTACGTCATCACGCTGAATCACCGCGGGCTGGAGGGCCTCAAGCGCAATGTGACGCTGCAGAACATTATCGACCGCTTTCAAAAGGCCTCCCTCAGCGGCCCCAATTCGCCTACTGAAAGCCGGCGCCTGCAGCGGCCACACACCGCCACCATTAGCGGTACGGTAGCCGGAACGATTGGCGGCGGCGGTGGCGGCGGCACGAGCGGAAGCAGCGCCAGGAGTAGCCCGGCCACTTCCAGCCACCAGCACCCGCACGCCAATCACGCCAATCACGTCAACCACACAAACGCGAACCACAGCCCGGCTTTCGGGGCTCAGATGGATCTGCGAGTCTGCTGCCAGTTCTGTGAGCAAGATCCGCCTCGCGAGGCTATCAAAACCTGCGTCACGTGCGAAGTGTCGTACTGTGACCGCTGTCTGCGAGCGACGCACCCCAACAAGAAACCCTTCACCGGTCACCGCCTGGTGGAACCCGTGTCCGACTCCCACCTGCGGGGTCTGGCCTGCCCCGAGCACGAGAACGAGAAGGTCAACATGTACTGCCTGGTAGATGACCAACTCATTTGTGCCCTCTGCAAACTGGTAGGGCGGCACAGGGAGCACCAGGTGTCTTCGCTCACCGAACGTTTCGACAAGCTCAAAGTAAGTCCTTTTCAGTTGACATTTTATCTTCAGCTTGCTCATATTGTCTCATTCCTTCTTTTATTTAGGATAAGGCTCGATTTGGTATAAAATGTAGTGATTGTCATTTCCTTGCAATTTTGACCTTTTCACCTCAAAGACATTGGTCACACTATTTTGGTTTAGCTTCAGGAACACAATTAGTTTCATTGGATTTATTGATTTAAGCTGCCACATGGCTATTTTAAACAGCCGTATTATGGGATTCCATCAGAAAGAAAGATAAACAAGCAAGCTGGCTACCGGTGAGTAAAGAGAGGTGGTGCGCATGAGGGGAGGTCGGCATCATAATAGTCGATGAGCTGGCATTCCATGTGACTGCTGAGCTTTCACAGTCTCCCTGTAAAGAGAGCGACTGCTGAGTCAGGGTGAAAAAAGAAAAAAAACAGAAGAGAAGTAAAAACTGGCCCTGATTCAATCGACATGGAGCTACTGTATATCAATTGGAGTTGAACAAATAGAGAGATATACTAGAGTTACACATTTGTAATTTAGGATACATATTTGTGACTTATGCTGAGCGCCCAAATGCCGGAAATCATATTTTGCAGTGGGTAAAGAGAAGTATTTTCAGATATTGACCAGCCCTGTGTATAAAATAAAGCTCAATATTATCTTATTTTATAATGCTTGTCAATTGTTTTCAATAGTTAATTCTAGATGGGCGTAGAAAAGATTGGTAGTATTTGACAGCTCTGCTTATGTTACACATTTGTAACTTTAATTTTATAATTATGACTGCATTTGTGACTCCAATGACGCATTTGTGAATCAAGTGACACATTTTTGCTTCTGGCTATGTATTTGCACATCCGGGTACGCATTTGCAGATCATTTTTCGACAATAACTAGCTACTTATTTGCAAATGGATTTGCACATCATTTTGCTTCCACATATCGTTTGAATGTTTATGCATGAGTGTTCATGCTGCAAAGGCATGGAACACATTGGATTTATGTCTGCATATGAAATAGGACCAGGTCGGGTGTGAAAAGATCAGATTTTGATTGTTCATACTACACGAAAATATTAGGTTAGATCAGAAATTGGATTTCACCTGCAATGTGGACGTAGCCCTACTCACCTCGTTCTTTAAACGGGCAGAGTTTAGATCGAGTAAGCCATAACTGGCTCTCCTATTGCTTGGTTCTCTTGGTTCTTTGGAAATCTCCCCGCAGCCAAGTCTTTGAACTTTAACAGCTTAAAAATCATCCATCCTCTCCACATCCAGGACAGAGGCAGCCCAAGTCCTAGCTCTGTTTCAAATGGCAAGCGGTTCCGAACGTATAATCTGGTTTTCAATCACGGCAAATCGGGACAGCGGAGGTCTTATTAGGGCATCCTTAATCATGGGAGATGTAGGTCAAGATGGGCTTTTCTATTCCGCTTTATTCTGCTCTCTTTTGTGGCAGGAGAAGTTTTATTGGAAGTTCAAGTACAGGAAAATTAAATATGTCGGAATTTTTACATTCAAGGTTTTGCATACTAATGCCCATGCAGATTAGCTATTGTGTTTCTTCAAAATAAAATACCTAACACTTCGAATCAGCGATTTCTCATATTTTAGGGAAAGGTAAGCCGATCTTGACGAACAAACCCAATATGCCACGATGAGCCAGATCCGTAAAAGGTAGAATTTTGGTTCTGCTGCAAAAAAAAACGTGCATACTATTCCCCAGGTGGTTGTTGAACACTGCTCTTTGCTTAAAGGCAGACTTTGTGCCTTCTAATTGGTAGACTTAGGCTCGGTTCTTGTATCTCTTTGATGCTCTTAAAAAGAGCCACTTAAAGTTAAAACCACTTTCGATGGACCGTGTGCACGTCCCATCACCTACTCCTTGTAAGTGGACTTTAGCTAGGATTTATTTTCGGTAGGCCTGATGGGGGAACTACCGTATTTTGCCGTTTAATATACCCGGGTATATTAAATGATTTTTGCTTTTTTGAGCCTCCCGTTTGTGCGCCATTTAATATACCCCTGCCGTTTAATATACCTGGGTATATAAAATGGGGGGTGGGGGTATATTAAACAGCAAAATACGGTACCTTGAAAGAGTGAAAACTCATATTTTGGAGATGGAGATCACTTAGTCATGAAGACAAAAAAATCACAAAGACGAATAAAATGTGTACCGCTTGAAGATGTGTGCATGAGCCAAAGCTTCATTCTACACATTGCCAATGTTGGATTGGGTATGTCCTGTCACGAATGCCTACTAAAGTGTGGTGGGTCATAGAAAAAAAAAAGAGATTAGCAAATCAGTCTAATCCGTGTATTGTGCACAATTTTTGTAGCAGTACATGATAGCCTTTTAAAAGCTTTGGTATCAGCGGCACAAAGACGAGTACGAGAGGGCCACCTGTCACGTCACGCCACTGATCAGATCATCTTAATGTATTCATTGCTTGCTGATAGCCTATTTTTGCACATAAACAACAAGAATAGATCAGCGCTTCAATGTTTTCAGAGGAAAACCGATTTGATTCAGTTTGCGTGATGCTCCAGAAAGGCATTATGATCAGACGCTACTATTTAATAATTTTTTTTAAAAAAATTGAGTATTTCTAATTTTATCAAAATGATGATTATTCAGAACTGAAAGGTAATCATCCAGTCAGCTCCAGTCGTTATTGCTCCAACGTTGTATTATGTTGCATAGGATTGTTTGCTATGAAAATGTGAGGAATAGCGGCTTGTAAATATTAATCTGTGTCAGAGATCAGATTCACGTGAGTTTTTTTCTCAGGAAACTGATGACACTCACAGTTTAGTAACATCGCTTGAAGGCTCGATTTCAAATAGCACTTCATTTTTGCTGAATTAAAGAGTCTACTTTAAAGCACACAAAAAAGGTCCAACATGAGCCTGCGTTCGATTCTGCAAAACATTTCATGATTCAGAGGCAAAGTAGGGCAGTGCATAACAAAACTCGTATTTACGGCTAGCTTGTAATGTTAGTCAGCAACAACACTCTCACACAGACGCACAATAAAACAGCGGGTTTGAGCCTACTGGTGATGACTCATTTTTACCAATGCACCTCCTTTGCCCTCTTTTTTTATACCTGTAAAAATGTCCTGGGTGTGTTTACTTCTTCATAAAATCAGAGCTGTCAGTGTGCCATCACTTGAACAGAAAGTTCTTTCACAGATGATTTATTTTCTCCATGAGCTTAAGAAGAGGTTTGTTTTTTGTGTATATGTACTTGGGTGTGGGTGGGTGTGGGTGTATGTTTGTGTATATATATATTTATATATTTATGTTAAAGGGGCAAAACAACATTGGTCATTTTATGCCATAGCCAGTTACATGAAAGGGCCACCACATCTATATTTAGACCAATGAGATTTAAGAATTTGATGCATACTTAATATGGCGTAGTCTTTGCGTCACATTTTCATTTAAGAAAAACGGGAATTAATGCTCATTTCCTTTTGATATTGTTTTGTTTTGGACAGACAAAGACATACAAATAGGGAGACACAAAATTATTTTCATGTAAAACAGCATTGTTTTTTCCTTTGATTCCAGAATCCATCAACAACAACAAACATGTTTTGTGTTTTCTCTATCTTGGCTACAATTTTTTTCTTTTAAAAAGTAATTCTTAAAAAAAATCAATTATGAGAGGCTTCTATTGTTAGGCCATAATACCATAACTTTTAGACCATGAGGCACATCAAGCTATAAATATATATATATATACATAAGAATATGATCATTTTTATATATGCTGCACTATATCCCTCATTATAGGGGCTCCACATTATATAACAGACTATGTATCCACCACAAATCATGCAGCTCATTAGCCTGTAAAAATATACGAACAAACCGCTGTGGGCGATAAGCCTCAAGGTTCAAAGTGAGGGAAAAAAAGTAGTGGTTTATAGTTTAAAAAAATTACAGTATATCAGTTTCTGCAATTTAATTCATAACTTAAGAAAGTGGAAAAGAAGACGCGAACATTAAAAAATGACTGGCTACTGTATTTAGTCAAAACAGTAGAACTTAATCCGACATCGTCATTTTGCATAAAATGACTGAACGAGATGACCAATTCAACTCGCGTCATTTGCAGCGTAGCCATAAAATTGTCATATCAAATACTATGTGGTTTTCTTTTGCTGAACTTTGTTCTTCCCAATGTTTATAACCATTATTTGCAAGCTACATACAGTATTTCCTGAGTTAAAGATCACACAAAGGAGAACATGCTGCAGATATCTACACAATAAAACCACCATGCAGAACAATTGTGAGTGGCAGGAATGCGTTTGAGATATTTACAGGAGATCATCACCAAAGTTCTTCCACATATTGACTCTTGCCCCTTTAGGAATGCTGCGCCATATTTCTGCTAGACAGGTCATCTTACATTTTCTCTTTCATCCACTTTCATTGACATAAATGGCACAGGGTTTTATGCCTGCGTGTGTATTATTGTAATTGACCACAGGCTGACTGTGTCCTTCTAATCTCATCCAGATAGCTCTTCCTCACTAAATTATTCCGTTTGATCGCTTTTTTTGATCATCATCCTGCCACCAGCTGCCACAGTAGCCGGCTCAATGTATATCCAGCGACTCCATCATGTTACATGACCGCCTCTATAAATAAATCGGAGTGACTTGACTGAACGTCAACTGAATCCAGTCCGACGAGGCCGAGTACAGATTGTGGAGAGATATAGATCACATTGTTTACTTTTGATGACCCAAAAGCCAGACAGATGTCTTGTCTTTGAGTGAGCACACGCCTGTAACTTAAACTAGACACGTGTGCGTAAGATGGTCGGACAAGATACGCGTGTGCCATTCCTGTTCTGAATGTTGCAGTGGAAGCTTTAAATCTAGAATGAAATATTATTGTTATTGAAGTAGTCAAGAAATGTTCTTTTGGGGGCCTTGTGAAGGCATTGGGAAGGTCAAAGTTGGATAAAATTCTGAATTTAGTGTATTTGATATTATAGTGCAGGGGTGTCAAACTCGGGTTGGTTCGCGGGCCGCATTAACGTCAACGCCATTTCATCTGGGCCGGACCATTTTAGATCTAATATTTAGATTTTTTTTTTAAATTGGATTAAAAGAACTGGATCAAAAGCCCTAAATTATCAGTTTTTATAGATCTAAAGCAATGTTTATTTGAGCTTTTTTTTCTTAGTAATGGAAATTTCTTTTTATCATGTTTTTCATTTCAAATGGAAACAAAATATTTTTTTAAATTATGTTCTATAATAAAGTGGAAAACGGAAAATATTTATGTTTATTTTTAGATTTTACAAAATGCTTTTTGAACTAAAAACACAAAGAAAAACATGGATGAAAAAATTGCAATTATTGATTTAAAAGGGGGAAAATCAGGAAATATAATATACATCTATAATTTTCATTTTAATTTGATCCTAAAACAGAAAGTCAGCACTCATGATATACTTTCCCGGGCCACACAATATGATGCGGCGGGCCAGATTTGGACCCCGGGCCGCCACTTTGACACCTGTGTTATAGTGGTACTACCATTGGCATTTGGGGATTTTTTTGGTTTTCTTATGTTGGGACTTAAAATTGCCCGGTTTGACTGCTTTTAATGTTTTATTGAAAGAAAATGGCATTAAAGTTCCAAGATGCGAATGTTAGAGGAAATTTGGCAAGGGTAAATGCACAGACAGAAAAAGGAGGACACGAAGATTCAGGTCAGTGCTGAAAAATTAGACGAGGGCGACAGCTGACATTGTGAAAGAGGGATGTGGAGGCATCACTTGTGGCAGCGAGGAAAGAAAAAACTGTTGGAAAATGAAGAGATGTTACTGAAGTCCATTGTTCAAATTTTAAATGACAAGTACTCACATTTGGAGCAGCTTTGTTCCAAGAAAGGCAAGGGTCAAGGTTAGACTCTAGGATATAGTTGCAGAGTCAAAAAAAAATTTCATGCATTGTAGTGTTCGACGATTGTTGATTTATTCAAATACAATTCTCGTCCTCATTCTGTTTATCCATTAGTCTCTAAAACAGGGGTGTCAGACTCAGGTTGGTTCGCGGGCCGCTTTATCGTCAACTTGATTTCACGTGGTCCGGACCATTTTAGATATAATATTTAGATTTTTTTATAAATGGATTAAAAGAACTGGATTAAAAGCCCTGAATATTCATTTTTATAGATCTAAAACAATGTTTATTTTACCTTTCTTATACATATATTTTTTTAGATTTTACAAAATGATTTTTGAACTAAAAACACAGAAAAAAATGGATTAAAAAAATTACAATTATTGATTTAATAGGGGGAAAATCGGGAAATTTTATATACATCTATACTCTTCATTTTAATTTGATCCTAAAACAGAAAGTCGGCACTCGTGATTTACTTTCCTGGGCCACACAAAATGATGCGGCAGGCCAGATTTGGCCCCCGGGCCGCCACTTTGACACATGTGCTCTAATGGATAAAAAAAAATAGATTTTTCCTTCTAATGATTAGAGAAAGAAAACCTTCTGTGCCATTATCAGTTTAGCTGTGAACCGAATCCTAAAAACAGAAACAATGCATATTCTATCGAAATTCCCTTGGGCAAAGAATCTAGTTTGAAGAAAAATGAG
The DNA here is from genome assembly GCF_051989625.1 of Stigmatopora argus. Classification (NCBI taxonomy): domain Eukaryota; kingdom Metazoa; phylum Chordata; class Actinopteri; order Syngnathiformes; family Syngnathidae; genus Stigmatopora; species Stigmatopora argus. The sequence continues at coordinate 7,498,883 of NC_135395.1, read as the reverse complement.
AATGGCACTCTTTACTGCCGATAACAAAAAACTTATGAGGTGACTACACCGCTTTGCATTTCTCCTAATATCATTTTCCCCCCTACACGCCGCAGATAGCATTGTGGCCCATGTGTTGAAGGTAATTGAATCTGTAGTGTCACTTTTTCCATGCTTGATATGGTGAAAGAGTGCAAACGACTGCTGCGGGGGAACTTGTGTAACGGTGATCAAAACTGTTATAGTCTGTCATGGGGACAATCAGTATGTCGTTGTTGATGTGTCTTTGAGAAATGAGATAAAAACACAATGATACATGGTGTTCAATTTTTTTTTTGTAGTTCAAATCAATCAAAAATATGAAAACATATTGAACAGGGTGGGATGAAAAAGCCAAATATGTAGTTGTAATAGGAGTAGTACCGTATTTTGCTGTTTAATATACATATTTATATATATATTAAATGATTTTTGCTTTTTTGAGCCTCCCGTTTGTGCGCCATTTAATATACCCCTGCCGTTTAATATACCCGGGTATATTAAACGGCAACTCCGCTTTTTTGGCTAGATTTGTATGGTGTTCATGGGGGCATCTTTATAGATACTTAAGTTCATTAAAATTCCAAGTCAGACTTTATTCAGCAGTAAGTAGTTTTAGTCTGCAAAACGTTGATGCACGGCATAAAGAGTGCGTAGTGGATCGTACCTTCCCCTTTGTGCGCCATTTAATATACCCCTGCCGTTTAAAATAAATATAAAATACGGTAGATTGAAGTTCAGCATTTATTTCATATTTTGTCATTCTACATTCCTTCATTACTTTCAATGAGACATCTCACATAATTTATTGTATATCGTAAATTCCACAATTGAGAGCGTACCTGACTTTAAGATGCAGGTAATGTTATGGTTACATCGAAATATATATTTCACAGAAAGATATAATTGATCAGATATCTTCTACTAATTTAACATGAAGACGCCTAGGTCTGATTCTTGATGAATTGGGGGTTCGCATCTCTCAACACTTTTGAAGCACTTTGCTATGGTGTTGCCACGTGAATATTACGTATTTGCTTCCCTCAGCTTTGCCATTTTTGCCCCCGTGTTGCAAATCTGAAGATTTGATTCCGCAGAGCCATTGTTAAGACGCTTCTGTTTGCGCAGAAGCAAATGAGACTTGCATGTGAAATCACGAGCAGTTGTACGTGTCTTTTTGCATATTTACTTAAACCGAAGCTGTGTGCGCAAGATCTGTGTCTCCACTTGGTCCAAGCATTATTTATTTTGAAGCTTATCGTGCTTTGTTAGCTTGTCGTCATTGTGCTTTTTCAAATCACGTATCCCCCATTTCTGCAGACTTTATGACTTAAGAATGGTGAGTCCAGGAAACATACTGATAATACGTGTAGCCAATATTGTCCGTCAAGTCGTGAAGCAGTGCTGTTATATTTCCACAAAGGCTCCATCGTGATTTTAATGCCTGGAGTCAAGAGTCCCAGTGATTTGAGTCTGGAAGGCAGAAAAGTTGGATGGATATCTGGGCTAACAGCAGCCAGACACCTGATAATATCATCCGCTGAGGATAAAGATCATTTGTGCAGGCAGGCAGCACCCCGCTCCGATGATGAAACCATTTCTGAACTCAACATGTGCATTTTTCATATAAATTTCACTGCCCGTGGGTGAAGGTAATTCATAAATCAATGGGCAGATGGAGGTTCTGCTCAGATTAAATAAACGATATTGAAATTGAGAACAGTGAGTGATGGCTGATGAAAAATGTGGGAACATCGTAATGGCATATCAGTTACATTTTGGTTTGAATATAGACCTGAATTCCAATTCAGATTAGGTCACGTGCGGTATGCATTTACGAGGGAGAATATTCGATACTTCTGCAATGTCTTAAAAGTACAACAATTAACATTACTTTAAATACTGACTGCTAATTTTGACTGTCACTGACAGATATTGACAGATTTTAATTCCCTTTGCTCCTGTCACCCTAATAGTAACTTTCTAAAAATCGAAAAGATTGGTTTTTTTTTAAATATTTGCCTGTTTTTATTTTCTAGCCATGCAGCTAATTTTTGCTTTACAATTGTCATTCAAGAGTCAAAGTGAAATAAAACATATTATTAGCCTTCCCTGGGAACCCTCTTCAACTTCATCCAATCTGCCAATCAGCGAACTCATATTAGCTTCTTTTTTAGTCTCTTTAAGACAAATGTCTTTATCCTCATCCCCCACGTGGCCAAAAATTGAAAATATAATCACATCCATCTTTTATGCCCGAGAAATCCTCTCGGGAAGTCGGTTAAGCTTTCGTCCTTTTCACTTTTGTCTGTATTCCTCCGAGCAATTTAATATTAAATCTCTCCAGCGGGACTTGAGCCAACATCAATGTTTATATAACGACTTAAAACCTTAAAGGTCACACGGGTTCAAAAACAGGTCAACATATAATAATGAACGCCTTCCCTATGCTGATATTTAAATGTGCTAATTTTCCAGTCATTTTCACACGTGACAATTAAGAACCAGAGACGCTAGTTGTGGGGCACAAGCTGGTCCTGGTCCTGGCCCGTCGGTCTCCGACTCTTGTCTGAGAGTCGTGCCCCGCGGAATATTACCCTTGGACCAAAAAAGTGTTTCCCAGAAGGCTCGTGTTACTGACGTGACTTGACTGCTAAAATCCTCTTGTTTCCAACAGCTGTAAAGCAAGGCTGCTTCTATTCTCATTCCCTTTCATGAGTTTTAATCTGGGGGTTGCCTTTAGTTCTGTCTCTGCCTCCGTCCTGCTCAATGGCGTCTGCGAAGGGGAGGATCCTGAATTAATTAAAAGGGGGGAAGATGCTTTGAAGTTGGATACTTCCCCTCTGGGCCTTCTGACACATTTTTTTTGTTGTTGTGGCGTTATAATGGCCCAACGATTTTGGAAAAAAATTACTTTCTTTATCTTTTCCACACACTCAGGCAATGCAGGATTGAAAACTCCCATTTTTAGGTTTGCCATGTCCTTTTGCTACGACTTAGTTGTTGAGTTTTAAGCTTGAACTTGACTGTTATTGTTTGATGGAACGGATTTTAATGTTCTTACAGGATTTTATCTGAGTGCAATTAGGGGGACAAATTGACAATTTGTCATAGTTGAATGTGAACGCGGTAGTTATTGACGCAAAACCTAATGTAAATATAAAAAAAAAATGTTCGCCTGTTGCAGACTTTATTGACACTGTCGACAAAATTCTATTAATTAGTTAACCGTCAGCATGGTTTTAGGTGTAGAATAACTTGTTACAATTTTCGACTGTTACAAATGTCTGTAACCGAAGATTCTGATGGTAATCTTTCGAACACGTGCCTCCGGTTGGAAAAGTTTCGTATTTGAAAATGTCTAAAGTTGAACTATTTGGTTGTTTAATAGTATGCTGAAAGATTGGGCGCTTTAAATGCTGGGTAGTTCATGCCGTGACCGGACGTTTGGTCGCCCGGACGTTTGGTCGCCCGGACGTTTGGTCGCCCGGACGTTTGGTCGCCCGGACGTTTGGTCGCCCGGACGTTTGGTCGCCCGGGTGAATATAATTTTGAGAGCTGGTTTCAACAGTAAACTCAACCAAACGTCCGGCGACCAAACGTCTGGCGACCAAACGTCCGGGCGACCAAACGTCCGGGCGACCAAACGTCCGGGCGACCAAACGTCCGGGCGACCAAACGTCCGAGTACCAGTTCATGTGACAATTATGCGTTTATCCTTTTTTTATTTGAAAGAGATTTAGGCAGAAGCCCTTCAACAATATGATGTCACGTGGGAGGATCAGGCAGGAGGTGGTGATCTAACCCGAAATGATGTGCTGTCAGCTGCTCCAGTTGGAACTGTTAGCAAGAAGGACAGAATAAGGGCCAAAAGTGTATAATAACGAGTGAGTGAGAAGGCAGATGGTCAGCTTAAAGTGAGTGGCGCTGCCGCAGAGTTGATCGACGGTGACAAAAAGCCAGATAACAACGTGGGTGGAAGGGCTTGAGGGCTTTGAAAAGAAGATGCCTTGGATTAATAGTCCAGTCAGACAATGGCGACCGTAACAAGAAGCCTTTCTCGACACGTCCAACTCCATCTTATCAACCCTGTGTATCATTGTTTCAGTCCTATTGCATGCTTTCTAAAAACAAGGTTATGCAGATCCAAATAAAACCATTTACTTATATTTACCTTGATCCAAAGATCGTTAGGAGGGTTTTTTTCTGATGCTGATCGAAATTAGCATTTGTTGTCCTTGGCCAAAGTCTGCACTTTGCCACTGTCGTAGTTAACGCTGTGATATACATGCTTAATTAAACACAATACGGAGCTGCTTTAGCAATTTGCTTTTCACTGGAGTCTCATGCATCACAGCACCTTTCCTCTCTCTTGCCCTAAACATACTAATTCATTTAAGAACCTTAACCTTTGATACGCATGGGAATTGAGAACTCATGCATAAAAAATGTCTCTGTTTAGATTTCTCGCTTGGCATCTATTTCCAATATTAAAAACTGCAGCATCATTGTTTTGGCTAAGTAAAAATGTGGATGAAAATGTATTTTTTGATGCACTTATGCAGGATTATGTGTGTGTGTTTGTGTTCTTAGGCTTATCAGGTCAGCCCGGGCAGAGTGTCAAATGCGGTAATGGAGGCTTCAAAGACAAGCGCCGCGGTGAGTTACCCGAGTGTTTTTCACCAAATACGCACCCTTACTCACTCACCCCCTTCCCCTGGATGCACACCGTTAGCACCTAGGAAGGGTAATGACTGAGAAGAACAAGCTGAGTAATTATGTAAGCACAAAGAAGTCGGAGTTAAGCGATGAGGCGGAAGAGAGCTGGTCGGGTCTCCACATTCGATGAAGAGAACTCCTTAAAATCCGGACAATTTTCTGTTGCTTTGTTCATTTGCGGCTGTTTTTGTACACTGGAGTGGAATTTAAAGGTCTTCAGGCTACAATAGTTGTTTGTTTTGTGTTATTTATTTATTTTTTAATCGATCTGCGTCCATATTTAGATGTTCGGTGGCAAATATACAGTTGTAGTCAAAAGTTTACATACACTTATGAAGAACGTAATGTCATGGCTCTCTTGAGTTTCCAGTTTTTTCTACAACTCTGATTTTTCTCTGATAGAGTGATTGGAACAGATACTTCTTTGTCACAAAAAACATTCATGAAGTGAAAATGGCCAAGGGGCATGTTACCAAATATTAGCGCTGCTGTATGTATATTTTTGACCCAGCAGATTTGATCACTTTTTTTCTTTTCACTCATAATAAAGTCATAAAAGAACCAAACTTCATGAATGTTTTTTGTGACAAAGAAGTGTGTGTTCCAATCACTCTATCAGAGAAAAATAGGAGGTGTAGAAATAACCAGCCGTGACATTATGTTCTTCACAAGTGTGTGTAAACTTTTGACCACAATTGTATGTATTGATAGCGTCCTAGATGGGATTTTTCTATGCTACAGTAAATCTTGTCTAAATTTCAACGCAAGTTTTGTCATCATTTTTAAGCGCTTAATTGAAGAGTTGCAAACAATGTGATGTGGAGCCTTCTCGGCGCGCGGGAAATTTGTTTTATTTTCATTCTTCAAATTATAATGTTGATATTGAGGTAGATGAGTTTTGGAAATTTACAATCTGCACCAGGACGTATTCGGAATTCTTTGTCCTTATTCTTTCCTTCACTTCTGTCTCTGCAGCAAACTTTGGAAAACAACTTGACTAACCTGGTGAAACGGAACAGTGAACTGGAGAACCAAATGGCTAAACTCATCCAAATCTGTCAACAGGTTGAGGTAGGCAGAATTTTTCTGTATCCGTGTCTTCTTGTTCTTTATATGGTCATTACAAGGAGGTATGTCTGATTTTATTTTCTTTTTTTTCAGTCTTAGTATCACATCCTCTCATTTTCTTTCTGGCTTATGGGTTTAGAATATGTAATTATTACTCTAATTCATTATTCAACTGAACTTTGCCAGCTCATGGTCAAATATTGAGAAGTCACTTCCATTTATTGAATTTTCTTCACGAGCGATTTAGTTAAGAACTGTGCTGCAATGTTATTTTATACTCATCCATAATAGAAGGATTTTTCACTTAAAAGCTGGAATTGCTTTAGTGCAATTAGCCATTCGAATACCCTGAGTGAACTTGCTTTACTGGCGTCTTCACCGCTGCAAAATTGAATTTAGAGCTCGGACTGAGCATTTATGTGATGAATTAGCAGTAGATGATAGTCATCCTTACAGAATGGGCTCACTTTGATCGAGATATGTTCTAAATCACATGTGTCAAAGTGGCGGCCTGGGGGCCAAATCTGGCCCACCGCATCATTTTGTGTGGCCCGGGAAAGTAAATCATGAGTGCCGACTTTCTGTTTTAGGATCAAATTCAAATGAAGAGTATAGATGTATATTAAATTTCCTGATTTTCCCCTTTTTAAATCGATAATTGCTATTTTTTAATCCATATTTTCTTTGTTTTTAGTTCAAAAATCATTTTGTAAAATCTAAAAATATATTTAAAAAAAAAAAAGCTAAAATAAACAGTGTTTTTGCTCTATAAAAAAACGGAATATTCAGGGCTTTTAATCCAGTTCTTTTAATCCATTTATAAAAAAAAATCTTAATATTATATCTAAAATGGTCCAGACCACGTGAAATCAAGTTGACTTTAAAGCAGCCCGCGAACCAACCCGAGTCTGACACCCCTGTTCTAAATCGAAATTAATCAAAATTAACTGATTGTGAATGAATTGCACAAATTTTATGTCTCTTTGGCGCCAAGGCTGTTTTGCTTTTGTAGCCCCGAAACTATCAAAATCAATCAATTCCAAAAATATTCCATCTGATAAGACATAGTATTTGATTTGCTTTCTTCTTTGTCTGGGTTTGAAGCAATACCTATCTGTAAAAAAAAATGATTCCCTGGGCAGTTCTGTAATTATTAAACTTTTCGATTTGGAACTGTGCAGCGATTGAATTGGAAATAGCCAGCAGGATAAAAAAAAAATTGACTTCACCACACACACACAGACACACAAACACAGTAACAAAATCATCACCATTCAACCAGGCCAGGTTTGACCGTCCTCCCACAGAAGTTTATTATAGAAAAGACTCCATTTTCTAAAGTGACTTTGAGGTCTGAGAATGCATCCCTTTATCCAATCAATACCAAGCGGCTGCTGCGTGATTCATTATGTGCAGATAAACCCAACGGAAGCTGGTGATTGTCGGTTTTCTGAATACAAATACTTACACGCCTCCATCTACACAAATGGAACCCAAAATCCATCTGAAAAGTGTTAAATGAATCCGTTATAAAGCTTTACTTTCCAATCTTTTGATACCTGTATTTTATTCAGTTTCATCTTAAGGACTGACCAAAGAAAACTAAGATTATTTAGTTGTAGATCCAGATAACTGTGCGGATTGGGAACTCTTGACATTTGAAATCACTGCTGTTACTTCAAGGTGTTTCCCTGCCATTTTAGAAGGGAAGTCCTTGTCCAATGGCTATTTGAATTTTTCATGGAAGGAATAATTAGATACTCTTGCTATTGATGTCAACAGAATTCATAGTAACATTCAAATGGAGGTTGCCAAAGAAGAATTATCCTGCATTGATTCAAGAGATCTCTTCAAATATTGCCGATGTTTACATACAAATGACAACAGCTTCCGTTCCGTCCCATATCTTGTTTGTTTTGTATTTGTTTCTTTATTTATTACTTCTGCATATCGTTATTTTTGGCAAGAATTTCACCCGGTTTAAAGTTTAATCAGCCTGTGATAGGCTCCAGCACTCCATAGAAAAGGCAGTTTTGGATTGGATTGGATAACTTTATTCATCCCGTATTCGGGAAATTTCATTGTGACTGTAGCAGAGGGTGATTAGACAGAACAACAAAGCAAAAGCACAAAGTACAAAGCAAATCAAAGTAAATGGGATCATTAAGAATCACCAAATCAGATTTTGAATAGGAATGCATGCAGAAATGGTGGACTTTCAACTTTTTAACCATTGTGAATGATCACTTCCAATTAAAAGGTCTCGTCCTCGACAGGTCAACACCGCCATGCACGAAGCCAAGCTGGTGGAGGAATGTGACGAGCTGGTCGACATCATCCGCCAGAGGAAGCAGGTCATCGCCGTGAAAATCAAAGAGTCCAAGGTAAGAACTCTCCACGCCTTTGCACACACATTAAGTATAACAGTACGAAGAAAGTTTGTCTTGGGAGGAAAGTCTCGGTCCGAGTTAGACATCATGAGAGGCAGACACTCACATAAATGTCTAAGTGACATCTCAATTATTAAGATGAATGTAATGCACTTAACTCTGTTCCTGTAATCACATATGTTGTTAACAAATGGATGAAGTCAAAGTCAGACGTAAAAGGAGGGCAGGGAAAGGTTGGGCTAACCAGCAGGGGGGGAAAGGCAATGGTTCATTTATTCCGTAATTACACACAACAAGACAATTTTCGCCCCAGTAGAGATCACTGATGGTACGCTTCAATGAGGAGAGAGACGAGGGTTGATATCTCTATTAGAAATAGCGTGAATCCCATTTCATCACTGAGATTTGTCAATGGATTTTTGATTAGGTTTGATTCAGAAGCTTGCGATCAATAAATGCAGACAACAGCTAACAGAATAGTGATTTATGTCAATTTTACTAAAATGGAAGGGTAGAAAAATACAAATAAAGCCTGAAGTAAACTCATCAAAAACAAATTTCAAGCTATCCCGTGAGAGAAATTAACAATCCAGATCTTATCGCACAGGTGTCAAAGTGGTGGCCCGGGGACCAAATCTGGCCCGCATGATCATTTTGTGCGGCCCGAGAAAGTAAATCATGAGTGTCGACTTTCTGTTTTAGGATCAAATTCAAATGATTATAGATGTATATTACATTTCCTGATTTTCCCCTTTTTAAAATCAATCATTGCAATTTTTTAATCTTTTTTTCTTTTGTGTTTTTAGTTCAAAAAGCATTTTGTAAAATCTAAAAATAAATATGTAGATATTTTCTGTTTTCCACTTTAATATTGAACATAATTTAAAAAAAATACTTTGTTTCCATTTGAAATGAAAAACAAGATTAAAAGAAATTTTCCATTACTAAGAAAAAAAGCTCAAATAAACATTGTTTTAGATCTATAATAACGGACTATTTAGGGCTTTTAATCCAATTTTTTAAATCTAAATATTAGATCTAAAATGGTCCGGCCCACATGAAATGGAGTTGACGTTAACCCAGGTTTGACACCCTTGGCTTATCGGGTGGAAGAATAATGATTTTAAATGACTGACTGATTACTTCAATAAATATACTTGATTGAAGAGTTATATTATTAATGTAGGCTGACAATTTCCTCTGTTTGACGCCGCAACCTTTTCTAAGGTCAATAAAGACTGTTATGGTAATTCTTAAAAGATTCCAGTGGTACGGAGACCGTCAACAAAACGTAACGGTGTCAGGCTTCCAAAATGGAGGATGATGTCGTTTGTGGCAAGCACTTTTCCTGAAGAAAAGTCCTCATCTGCACAACAGAATAACAGGATTACGCAGCCATTGATCAAAGTGTGTAAAGCAAAGCAGGGCGCTCTAATTCTCTCTGTCATTTCCTCTTAAGAACTCAAAGTTTAGAATTTTTTCTTTCTATTCCCACGGTCTGGCGTGTATACGTTGTCATTTTATCTTTCTGTGTGGCGATGTTGTTTTATTGGGTCATATTTGGTGGCGGTACAAAATGGAGTACAATTTGTGATAAGGTGGGAAATGTTCAAGGTTTGGTCCATAGATTTATACACACATAAATTGTAAAGTTTGCTCAGGCAGTGAGTAAAGTTTGAAGTAGTTTTAAAGAAAAGTGGGTCAGAGAAGTTTGGAAGTGATGCGTCTGAAGTTTCTGGCTTCTAGTTTCACTCTGCAAACGTTTTTGATGCTTTTGTCCCAAAGTGCGGAAATGTAAAACTCTCTGGTCTATGAAAGAGCTTAAATGCATCATCATGAAACAAGGCTGATATAAAAAGGAGCCTTTTTTTCTCCCTTTTAATGAAGGCGGCTGAGTATTATATATCTGCTACTTTTAACGGCTGCTTTTTGTGCGGGAACATCGTATTATGAATTGTCACAATGAATTAAAACATTCTCTAATTAACCCATCAGTCCGTTCTCTGCATCTCCGAACTTCCATTCTAATCTCTTTATGAGCAAAACTGGTTTTTAGTGTTGTTCTTGTCATAAAATTAAACTGGGCCCTATTGTAGTCTTTTCATGCGCATACTACAGCATCAATGAAATTCCAATTGTAGTTGCTATGTTGTCAGTTAAAGGGACTAATTATCTAAGGATGAGATTATTTTTTTAGGAATACAAATGCACTAACATCTACTCAATTTCTGAAATGTTATCATCTTCCTTTAAAATATATTTATGGGTTTTTAGTTTTCTCCCTGGAGGGATTAGTTTTATTGATGACATTTTGGTTTGCTCAAGCGCTTATTTATCGATAAAGGTAAGTGTAGTACACAGGTACGAAGGGCTGGGGGTGATGGAATTTGGCGTTCTTTACGTCTAAACTACGCCCGCCTTATCATTTTGCGTGGCCCGGGAAAGTAAATGATGAGTGCCGACTTTCTGTTTTAGGATCAAATTAAAATGAAGAGGGTATATATGTATATTAAATTTCCTGATTTTCCCCCTTTTAAATCAATAATTGTCATTTTTTAATCTATTTTTTCTGTGTTTTTAGTTCAGAAATCATTTTGTAAAATCTAAAAATATATAAAAAAGCTAAAATAAACATTGTTTTAGATCTATAAAAAAAACTGAATATTCAGGGCTTTTAATCCAGTTATTTTAATAAATGTATAAAAAAAATCTAAATATTATATCTAAAATGGTCCGGCCCATGTGAAATCAAGTTGACGTTAAAGCGGCCCGCGAACCAACCCGAGTCTGACACCCTTGGTCTAAACAATGAAGGAAGGATTGTAAACATTTGACCGTATTGTGTGTTTTTAACAGGTGATGAAGTTGCGCAAGTTGGCACAGCAGATTGCTAACTGTCGTCAGTGTCTGGAGCGCTCCAGCGCCCTCATCACGCAAGCTGAGCAAAGCCTGAAAGAAAATGACCACGCCCGCTTCCTTCAGACTGCCCGAAATGTGGCGGAAAGGTGAGCAAAGTCGTTTTGAGCTGTCGTTTGTTTTTACGTTTGATTTGGACGCCTTGCAAGTACCACATTTTCAGACTTTAAATTGCGCTGGCGTAAAAGTTGCATATCTGAGAGGGCAATATTTTATTTTATTTTCACGCTGCCGGTGGTCAAGAGAAAAAAAAACGTTAGCTAATGAAAAATGCATGATTTATAGTCCGTAAAATCCGCTAGTTTTGATGTAGATATTTCTACTTCTCTACTGATTGTCTCTTCTGAATGTGCCACCAGAGTTGCCATGGCGACAGCCTCCTCCCAGGTACTCATACCTGATGTCAATCTGAATGATGCTTTCGACAACTTTGCCCTGGACTTTTCCCGAGAAAAGAAGATTCTGGAATGCCTTGATTACCTAACAGGTTTAAATGAGCTTTTTTTACAGTCTTGCTCATAATAATGGTGTTTGGCAGAGTGTGTGTGTTTACCCCAATATCATGAAAAATGTATGCTCAGTATTGCCAAGTGACTTCAATTTTTTTTTTCTCCCATGCAGCACCAGGCCCGCCGTCCATCAGAGATGAGCTATGCACGGCATCGCACGACACCATCACCGTTCACTGGACATCCGAGGACGAGTTCAGCGTCACCTCTTATGAGCTACAGTACACCATATACACTGGACAGACTAATTTCATCAGTAAGTTCTCATACACACACACAAACAAAACATGATTCTTCATGATCAGTCTTCAATTTCAATGGAACAGCTACACTCTTTTTGCATAACAGTGTTATTGCCATATGCTCAATATTTTATTGTGGTACACGCGAGGATAACCTAGATTTTTGATTGTGTAATGTATGTTTCAAAAGAAACAAAGCAGATCTAGGTTTTCTGAAAACTGTTTTTAAATGGACTGGCATATGTAAAGAGGCTTTGGGGGAATTCATTCATTTTAAGCAATTAGTATTTCCCATTTTGATGATTTTTTTTTAATCACTAATTGTGCATTTTGATACAGTGGTGCCTCAACATACGATCTTAATTCGTTCCGGGACTGAGATCGTATATCGAGCTTTTCGTAACTCGAGCGAACGTTTCCCATTGAAATGAACTAAAAACAAATTAATTCGTTCCAGCCCTCTGAAAAAAAACACCCAAAACAGGATATTGGATTGGAAAAAAGTTTTATTTCTTCTAATTCGCCATCTATTAACAAAGTAACACATAACTAGTGGTTTAATAGTAATGAAATGTGTTTAATAGAAGTAAAATTAGACGCATTTCGCGGAGAGGAGAGACAGTGACATACACGGAGGCGGGGGTGTTTGGGGGGACTAACGAACTAACGAACAAACAAATTTAAATTAACTTGGATTAATGTATACAGAGACACTCAAACATACGTTTAATGTAACTTTACACAAAACTGAATTCTAATTTTGTTTTAATTTTTTTTACCTTTGTTCTGGGCGGGTTAGCTGTTTGCCACGCCTCCACCCTCACGTTCGCTATCGATGGGCTGTTTGCTGTTGTATTCCCTTCAAAATATTCCAAAAATGATGCACACAAATGTCCTCACAATAGGATAACGCACGACAACTTGCCAACGAGAAGTAGTCTTGAATGAGCGATCGCGGGAGCTAACAGGCTAAGGAAGGAATAACAGCCTTCCCACGTATTGATTGTGGGTAATGAAGTTTTATTCTGAGAAAGGGTGCCATTGGCTATCGGTGTTGTGTGCACGAGTATACTTCATTACCTACAAAGCCCTCTTTTCGCCCGCGCATGCGCGTTGTGCGTGTCCTGGTCGAAACTCGTCTGAATAAATCGTTCAGTGCTGGTAGATATCTGTTATACACGAAAGAGATGCGGCAAAAAAGACAGTGCGCTACAATGATAAACAGCCTCTCATGTCATGGCCACCTGGCTTGGTCGCATCTCGAAATTTTGATCGTATCTAGGGCGAATTATTTGATCGAAATTTTCATCGTACCTCGAGCATGGCGTAGGTAGAGCTGATCGTAGGTCGAGATACCAATGTATTGGGTGAGCCTTAAACTTAAACATAAAATTTCATGAGCCATAGGTATTGCCACATTTGTCCAAAATGACTATTAATGGCAAATAAAGCAACAATATTGAGCAGAAAGCTGGTTAAATTAAACAATAGAATTGTCTCTATGGGAAAAAAGCATATGCAGTCCTATCCAACAATAATATAGATCACCAAAATAATAGTAGCATGTCATTTTTGCATCAGTCAGTACGATGACATTTTTTAAGAGGGACCCATTTTAGTGGCTAACAATGGAGCCCAAACTCTTAAGCCGAGTTGCTTCTAAATAAACCTCCATAAGTTTTCCCTTCCTTCATCCATTCTTAAAAGCGTCTCACATTTAATGGCCTTATTTGCGTCCTGTGAAGTATTTATATTTACAAGAAGACTCTCCACTATTACTTATGTATGTATGTTGTTGCCACCCCGCTGAATTATTCATCAAGTCCCAGAAGGTTTGAAGTCAGGATCGTTCCCAGAGTTCCGGATTGCCGCCGCGGGGAAAGATTTAAGAAACAGAGCGATGAATAGACGTCGCTATTGTCGTTTCAACGGTACACGACAAAGCTTAATCCCAACTTTAAAAAAAGGGCTTTTGAATATTTTCCTTAACTGTGCTTGATACCCCTCCAAAGAGAATCCCATCTTATTAACATGGTTCGCTCAGTGCAGTAAAACACCAGAAGAAAAAGTTGATCAAAATGCAGCAAGCATGTATAATTCTTTCCACGGACAATCGGTTTTCCCTCTTCCCTTGAACTCAACTGCGTTAAAAGAGAAATCGAATAGACGGGGAATGAGCAGAGGTTAAAGTCTTCCGGTAAAGTAAATTATGACTGGCTGAGTTAGGTTAGAAACTGCGTATAAGAGGTCATGTAAGCATTAGCTACATTTCCAGGGCATTTGAACATGACAAGTTATCACATTCTTTGGCCCACATTCTTTGCACGAATCCTCTCCGTCTCCCGTCGTTAAGGCTTTCTTGATCCACCATAATAAGTCTAACAAAGTCAGCCCTGGGCGGAAGGGAGCAACACATATTAAACCTGATGTTAAGGTAATGGGACGGATCAGAATGTGCGCATAAATGTTTTATGATTCTTGAGGCGCGTGGGCTCCCCAAGCACTTGCACTGTTATGACTCGGAGCGTCTGGTTCATTTTCACGTGGTGTGGTTCACTTTTGAGAATGAGAGGAAATCTTTTATTTTTGTCATGACGGGATTTTCTGCCTGTGCGCCAGGTTTGTACAACTCTGCTGACAGTTGGATGATCGTGCCCAACATCAAGCAGAACCACTACACGGTGCACGGTCTGCAGAGCGGGACTCGCTACGTCTTCTTCGTCAAGGCCATCAACCAGGCGGGAAGCCGCAACAGTGAGCCGGCTCGTCTCAAAACCAACAGTAAGTTGCAACCTTTATTACTATTTGGATTCATTTTTTATTTTTTTTATGGATCAGTGATGCAAGGTTTGCTGTTAGTATGTTTTCTGGGAATGGCCGTCACGACAGTGAAGTTAAAGATGGGCAGGATTTTTCTTAATTTCAACATACTTGGGTGGATATATATATATATATATATATATATATATATATATATATATATATATGTATATATATATATATATATATATATATATATATATATATATATATATATATATATATATATATATATATATATATATATATATATATATATGTATATGTATTTTTTACGAAAGTAAGTTGTGGATTTGAACTCAAGTTCATGCAATCACCAACTATCTTTCCCGTGTTGATTTATATGGTACTCGGACGTTTGGTCGCCGGACGTTTGGTCGCCCGGACGTTTGGTCGCCCGGACGTTTGGTCGCCCGGACGTTTGGTCGCCCGGACGTTTGGTCGCCCGGACGTTTGGTCGCCCGGACGTTTGGTCGCCCGGACGTTTGGTCGCCCGGACGTTTGGTCGCCCGGACGTTTGGTCGCCGGACGTTTAGTCGCCCGGACGGTTGGTCGCCCGGACGGTTGGTCGCCCGGACGTTTGGTCGCCCGGACGTTTGGTCGCCCGGACGTTTGGTCGCCCGGACGTTTGGTCGCCCGGAAGTTTGGTCGCCGGACGTTTGGTCGCCCGGACGGTTGGTCGCCCGGACGTTTGGTCGCCCGGACGTTTGGTCGCCCGGACGTTTGGTCGCCCGGACGTTTGGTCGCCCGGACGGTTGGTCGCCCGGACGTTTGGTCGCCCGGACGTTTGACAACATGACAGAGAGTTGACTGTTGAAACCAGCTCTCAAAATTATATTCATGAGAGAGAGAGTTTAATATCTAACTATCTACTGTTGAAACCAGCTCTCAAAATTATATTCACCCAGGCGACCAAACGTCCGGTCACGGATTTATATCAGCAGGGGCGAACACGTGGCTCTCGAGGTGCATGTGGTTCCCGGCCAAAATGAATGCGGCTCTTTGCTTCTTATCATATTTTGGATATACTGAGGCTCTTTGCCTCATTTCAATCAATCAATCAATCAAAAGCATTTATTGACATCATACACAGCTGCGTATAACGAAATTTCGTGTTTCCCTTATTTTTATTTTCTCTCTTAAAACAGACTCAAATTTATCAGGCCCCATTAAAAACTAATTATAAATTATATATTAAAAAAGGATTTGGCAGATTGGTTTTTATGACTCTATTGGCTCTTTGACTCTCACAGTTTCAAATTTTGGCTCTTTTTGTCTAACTTGTTCGCCACCCCTGATTTATAATCTTATGTAGGTTTTTGAGATGAGTGTGTGCCACTTTGTGACTGTTATAAAGTGTTTGAGTTGCTTTTGACACATCTTTTAATTTGGATAATTCTGAAACTTTTTTATACGCGTACTTTTTTCAACTCCTTGGCTCAGTTTCTGTTTGTTTGCCTTTGATTGTTTTTCGACTGCAGGCTCCCCAGGTTGTTGATAAAGAACAAAAAAATGAATAAATAATTCAAATTCAAATTAAAAGGAAATAACGTTAAGAAAGACAGATGGCAGTCTAAATTATTAAAAGCATTAGTGTGGAAGTAAAGGAATTGGAGTCACTATTAGTTTGTCTTTTTGGCAGCAAAACCAACCTAAAATTCTGTCTTAAACCCAGTTACATATAACAATTAAACAGTTCTATAGAAAATAATATCAACTCTGAACAATAATAAATATGCATACCCTGGTTATAGCATTGGTACTCTATGTAATTCAAGGTCACTTTAATAGTAAGCAACAACATTCCACTTTTTTTAGTGTATCATGGCGTGTTGATGTTGAAAAGTGGAGCGGCGTACAAGCCGATTCATGACGTTAAATTGCAAAAGTAGCTCAATGAAGTTTAAATGGAGCTGATGTGATGCTTTTTCTGAGCGCCTGTCAGCATCCGAGCTGCCGCATCGGGGGATTAGCTGTAATCTGAACACACTGCTAAGTAAAACAACATGAAACGTGCAAAAGTGTTTCGCTTGCAGCCTCTTCAAGGCGCGCTTCTGACTTTTCTTCAAATAGCAACTAGAATTTACTTTTTAATGGCAGTCCAATCTCTAACGGCAGAAATAATCCATTCCACTTGTTGACCTCATTAGTATAAAATGAATTTTTATCATATTACTTTTTATTAAAATGTATTTGATTCATTCTTCAGCAAGCGCAATAACGATATATTTTTTTAATCACTGCTGTTCAAATTAGGGGGGGGGAAGACTCATCTTTAATGCATTTCGGAAATATTGGATTTGGACAGATCCACAAAATTGGACTTGAATCACATGCAAAAATATGCGATCAAGACATCCCTAGTAATATTTAAATGCAAATATGTTGGGTTGCACATCTTCTTTCATATGTTTCCAGCTCATAACAAAACAAAGACCCTCCAGGTATGCTCGTATAACTTCAATTTGGAAGAATTTGACCAAACAGATAGCATCCACTTGAGGATTGTTTAATTCCATTCCCACTCTTCTGTTTATGCCCTGACATATTTTATGATTCACTTTCCAAATACATAGAGAAAACATGCCGTGTAATAAAACACCTGAGTAATAAAGGCTTCCTTTAGGCCTATCAAAATAATTGATCTTATTAAAATGCTTCCAGAGGCTTGATTTATTTTTCATAATTCCCATCTTCTCTGGTGTCTATTAATGTCGGTGCCATAAAATCCTTACATAAGATGTTTGTTTTAAAAATATTCATATTATGAATTTTCAATAGCAAAGACCTACACATGCAAATGTAATGTATGAGCGTGACTTCCATCCTTTTGCACTTTATATCATTTTAATGGTGCAAAATGTGCTTTTCCATTTTGTTTTTAGATGTTCTCCATGCAAAGTAATCACGGCCATATGGAGACGTGAATAAATCATGCGTCATGCCGTTTCCTCGGTAATTATTGTTAGGAGGTAGCACATATCATGTGTAGTTTGACATTCAATGGCGCAATTTGCTCTTCAAGTTACCAAATGTAACAAATATGACTGGATTTTAACCGTTTGTTTTTGTCAAATTGGATTTGTTCTCTCGTGCTGAGTGTTAATCTCCTCCTTTTTCATCCATGGCGTGCTGTCCTCGGATCCTTTGGGCCGTGACATACGATGGCGTTGCGCCCTTTTCTTCAGTCCGTCTTCCTTCTCTTGCGACCATCTGTCGCTTTAGCCCCCGAGGAAACACTTTTCACGGCAAAACTTTCCGTCAAAGAGATTGTTAGGAGGATCTTAAACGGGTTAGCGAGATGCTAGACGTGCCGGTATTGGACCTGGTGGAGTCATTTGCTTGAAATTGTTTATTTTTGTTCAATGTTGAAATTGGATTTCATGTTGGACCTGAACTACAGTGGTACCTCGGGACCGGATGTTTCGTCGAAAGACGTTTGGTCCCCGGACGTTTGGTCGACCGGACGTTTGGTCGACCGGACGTTTGGTAGAACGGACGTTTGGTAGAACAGACGTTTGGTCGCCGGGTCCGCTCGCTGTCAAATTATGACAGAGTTTACTGTTGATATTTTGATATTAGATATTTAGATATTAAACTCACTCTCTCTCTCATGATTATAATTTTGAGAGCTGTTTTCAATAGTAACCCGGCGACCAAATGTCCGTTCTACCAAATGTCCGTTCTACCAAACGTCCGTTCTCCCAAACGTCTGGTCTACCAAACGTCCGGTCTACCAAATGTCCGGTCTACCAAACGTCCGGTCTACCAAACGTCCGGTCTACCAAACGTCCGGTCTACCAAACGTCCGTTCGACCAAACGTCTGTTCGACCATACGTCCGGTCGACCAAACGTCCGGTCGACCAAACGTCCGGACGACCAAACGTCCGGTCGACCAAACGTCTTTCGACGAAACGTCCGAGTACCGTGGTACCTCGAGTGGTACGGCAATACGCTGATAAAGTCACATAAACAAATTTAAATGAACTTGGATTACGATGCAGACACACTCAAAAATAAGTTTAATCGAACCGAACACTAAACTTAATTCAAATTTTGTTTGACATTTTGATACCTTTCTTCTCCCGGGTTGGCTCTTTTTGCCCCGCCTCCACACTGACTTTCAGTCAATATCGAGGGTTGTTTGAGTTTGTATTCCCTTCAAAATATTCCCAACATGATGCACACAAATGTCCTCACAACATGATAACGCACGACCACTTGCCAACGAGAAGTAGTACAGACGCTCCCCTACTTACGAACATTCAACTTACGAACATTCAACTTACGAACAACGGTACATACGAACATGTCTGTAAATTGCGTTTAAGTCCAAAAATGTTCGCAAGTCCAATTTTGTATTTCGCGCCTTTTTCGGAGTAGTACTTCTTTCCGCCGCTAATACCGACGCCTGGCGCTGTGAGAGCTCAGCTCACCCAGCATCTACCTTCTTCTTCGTTGCAATGCGGAAGTGCGTGAATGTATCTCCAGTGTGCAAAGAACATTTTTCATTTGTATCATTAAATATCTCATGCATCCAATATTGAATATGGTTGGTAAAAAGCTAAAGGCTTCTATTGAGGGAGTTGCAAGGAAGAGGCAAGCCATTTCATTTGAAACTAGTGGCAATAATAACGAAGCTTGATGCGCGTGAGAGTGGTGAGCGTTTCACGGGCATTGAATCGTTCGACCGTCAGTACCATTTATAAACAGAAAGATCGAGCAGCAGGACCCAAATATTGAACATTGCAGTGCAATCGTCATTAGGTCGCTTCTTTTGGCCAGTTTCTAATACATAAATCTCTCTCTCTCTCTACAGTACTGTACATATTCTCTCCATTTTATTAAATGTTTTTTTTTTCAGTACAAACCAATGCGTGTTACTTATACAAGCCTTAAACATACAAATGCACTTATATAAACCTTCAATGTACTTATATCGGCCTTAAACATAAATTATAATACAAAATATAGCACTGAATCAACTTACAAACAAATTCAACTTATGAACAATCGCTCGGAACCAATTGTGTTCGTAAGTAGGGGAGCGTCTGTATATACGCCATTTGCACTGACTAAATGCAACGCTCCGCCCAGTGCTCGCAGAAACATTACAAAGAGGGAGTTGCGACCAGAGACATTACAAAAAGGGAGTCGCGGGGAGAGAGACAGTGGCCATGATGTTCTTATGAGCAGCATCTCGCGTCCGCTGTCTGCTCGTATATCAAAATTTGTCTCGTATCTCAAGATAAATATTTGCCTGAAATTTTACTCGTATCTTGAATTGCTCGTATGTCGAGGTACCACTGTAATAACTTTGCTACATTTGTTACTTTCTGTTTTAACAAAACCAAAGTTCCCAGCATGAGGTTTTCAATAGAACGATGACTGTCCAAAATAGGGCTAAAGGTCAGGTTTTCACGTCCAAAGCAGAAACGGTCCAATCAGAATGCCCGTTTAATCGTTCTTCTAACCGCCGGCTTCAAGGTTCCGCTTGCGTCTCGTGCAACGCCGCTTAAAACTGCACTTGTTCCACTTTGAAAGGCTTTCACCGGCTTTTGGGTCACTCTGGACTCAAACACCGAGACCCTGACCGTGGCCTAATGGAGCGGCCTACTATTGTTGATAAAAATTTCACAGCGTTTTAAAGTACTCACCGCTAAAATGTGTCACAGCATTGTGAAGCGCCTATGAATTAAGCATGACAAAAGAGGTCGACAACGGCGTGACCTTTTACCGCCGTGACCCACATTTGCTAGATCTTTACTTCACGCCAGCTGGCTTGAGAACATCCTCTCGCATTGGAAAGTGGCGTGAGAAACCTGTAAATCTGTAAATGGAGGAGAGGAAGAAGCGGCATCACCCAAAGAGTGAAAGGAGAGTGAGAAGGTTGAGTGCACGGAAGACACCGAATAGCTCTTTGCGGGGGCGAGTGTCTGCTGACGCGAGTGCCCTCAATCCTCTGCTTTTTAGTCATGAATACGTAGCGTTGAGACGCGGATTGATCGGGAAACTTCCTGTGCAGGACTGACGTTAAAATACAACCTGGGCTTGAAGTTACTTTGCCAGTGTTGTGGTCTTGTGCTTCCTGGAAGAGTTCTTCCAGGATCCTGGTCATCCTTGTTGGAACTTTTCATCTTTGCTACGGCAGGGGGATGTTCTTCTTAGTATGGAACTGTCGGATCTCCAGGCTCGTGGTCTTGGTGAAGCATCCACGAGTTGGATTGGATTGGATTGGATAACTTTATCCATCCCGTATTCGGGAAATTTCATTGTGACAGTAGCAGAGGGTGATTAGACAGAACAACAAAGCAAAAGCACAAAGTACAAAGCAAATCAAAGCAAATGGAATCATTAAGAATCACCAAATCAAATCATTAAGACAGAAAAGCAGCAAAAACACAAAACGAGCAAGAGTGGACGGAGCTACCGCCACCGGCTGCCACTTGAACGGCGCCATCTTGGTTGCGGTAGCTAAAACTGATATAGACTCAAAAAGACGTTGTAAAGTTGGACAAAAACTGGTTGTTAAGGTTCTCCTCCAATTTTGAAGGAGCTTTTTGTAAACATGGTCGCCATCAATGCGATGCAAACATCTGCACTTTTATGCTAAATGTTAAGCTTGGAACAAAATCACCGTCATTATTTTGGGGTTTAAATCACAATATTTTAGGCTGGAAATTGAGTTAGGCTTACATCTGAGCATTTTCGCAACTTAATTAGAGAACCACTTTCATCCGGAATTGTTTTTGTTTCAATCTGTCTTTTAATGAGCGGTAAGTCTGCCTCCTTGATTAATTTATATCAGTAATTAACAAAATCCTGAATTCAAATCCAGTCATAACGAACATATTTGTTTCTACTTTGCCATCAAATTGGTGTCTATAGGTTTTGTTTATATTTCTCATGTAATTTTTATTTAAAAAAATGCTGTCTTATATGTACAGCTATGTTACACAACGTGTGTATGTGTGTGATGACGTCAAAAACACATTTGATCTCGACAAATATGCTGACACGCAAGCATCAAATGGTTGACATTTGGAAAAATGTCTGCTCGCACGCGAGTGGGAACGTGAAAACGTCCCATCCTCTCAACGTGAGCGCCTACCTTGACGAAAATATCAGCCGTCAACGTGCCTCGAGAGGTACACGTAGCCCTTTACTTCCTCTCAAAGAGACTGCAATAATATTTACCCAGCATGCATCCCCGATGGCAGACGTCAAAGTAACTCAAAGGCTTTTTTTGGTAAACAGTGGAAGGAGAAGAAGGAAGATGGGGACGCTGGCCCCAGTTAGGAGGTGCGCAGGGAAAATAGCCTACAAAAAGACTGCTAATATTTAATTTTGTATTTCTGGCACGGGTGGAAAATACATTTTTTAAACACGTTTGGCGTTTTTGCAAGCATAAGAGACTTTGGATTAGAGTTGAAATGGCTTGGTCCCCACGGTAAGATTATTACAGTAAATACGTTGTATTTCTTGTATTTAATTTTTTTTTTGAGTAATGGTGAGCATTTATTTTAACTGCCTTTTAGACGGTTCATTTTTTTCAATTGCTTTTTTTCCATTCTCCCATTTTCTGGCATTTTTTTTTCTAGCCAATGTCCTCGCTCTGGTGATTCCTGTTACGACTCGATAGTCGTGTATTGATTATTTGGTCGGTTTTATTGGGAGTACTAGAAATGAATAATAACGGTCAGGCATCCCAGTCCAAATGGATTTGGCTTTTATTGCCTACTGAACATCATTAGTCAATGCCAGCCTTTCTATTTCGAATGGATTTGACATTAATTGTCGTGATGGACGAGTGGTTTGATCGTCCACCCCGTAGTTCTGAGCTTGAGGGTTCCGTCCCCAGTGGGTTCGGTACTCGGCCGTTTGGTCGCCGGACTTTTGGTCGCCGGACGTTTGGTCGCCCGGAAGGTTATTGATAATTACCATTTAAATCGTTGCTCAAATTCCCTAAATACAAACTGTGAATTATTATTTGGTCATACTTAATGCCCTATTAATTATTAGGCTAAAGAAAAGCTCCAAATTTCCCATACTTTTATTGTGTTTTGTTGGAGAACTTGTTAAGACCCTGACTGACGTCCTTTCCTAAGGGGACAACCCATGTACATACAAACTCTTATACACTCACACATCGGCTCAGTGAACTGCTCAGGGCCATTGTTGGCTTTTATTGATTCATAGACCGTGTTGTTTTACCTTGTTTTGTCGCCGGACTGTTGGTCGCCGGTTGTTTGGGTCCGGGCGACCAAACGTCCGGCGACCAAAAGTCCGGCGACCAAACGTCCGGTCACGGTGGGTTCTGACCTTCCTGTGTGGAGTTTGCATGTTCGCCCCGGGCTTGTGTGGGTTTCCTCCGGGTACTCCGGTTTCTTCCCACATCCCAAAAAACATGCTTGTTATGCTAGTTGAACACTAAATTGCCCCGAGGTATGAGCGTGAATGGTTGTCAGTCTCTTTCTGTCCTGCGATTGTCTGATCACTGATTCAGGGTGTTCCCACATAGGCTCCAGCACCCCCTGCGACCCTCGTGAGGATTAGCGGTTCGGAAAATTAATCTATTGCGTCCAATGGCAACGAATGAGTTGATATTGACATTTGAATCCAACACACTTGCACATGGCAAAGACATGTTTCTAAACTTGTGTGTTTGCACGTTCGTCGTCACGTTTCTAAGCCCCCCCCCCAACCTCGGTCCCCCGGAAAGCCACGACAGAGAGTTTGCAAGAGGCTGCGCCGGCAGCGATAAGCAGTTCAAAGAGGCGAGCGCATTCATGTAATTGGCTGCCGGCAGCACATTGGCCTCGTCCTCTCACGTCCACGAGCAGTTTCACTCAGCAGGCGGATTATCGGAGGGGAGTGTTCGCCAGAGGATGAGATCGAGAGGACGGGAGAAAGAGAGATGAAGAGAAGGACACAGAGGGCGGCGGACTCGGGAAGGGGAAGGGGGAGCTTGAGGAGGGGGGCTCATTGTGCCTCATTAAGCCGTGGGAGGCCGGGGGAGCCGACGAGATGGAGGTGTCGGAGTTAAATGTCAGTTCGGAGAGGGATGCGGCTGACCGCCGAGCAGTTTACGGTGCAAATCTTCAGCCCGGAATTATCCTCTCAATTTCTCCCGTCAAACTGGGCCTCACCTCGTCTGCCCTACGCCCGTTTTGCAGGAATAGTGACCGACATTTTGAATGTTCAAAGGGAAGAACTCTCATTAGGTTATAAAATTGAATGAATCAAATCAAGCCATCAAATGGCTGTGATATTTTTAGGTCACTTTAATAATCTCTAATAAAGAATTGCTATGGAACTTGGAGTTTAGTTGAATATTTTCTGAATGGAAATCAGAGGTGATTTTGTTTTAATTTAGCATAATTCATTAGTGATGTACCAATTCTTACGTAATCCAACCAAATGATGCCATTCCAATCCTGCTCATTCTTTGGGTACAGATGTGCATGTTATCCCAGATTAGTCATGATGTATTAATAGTTACCGTCTTCAGTTTCTTTTATTCCTTGCATTTCATTTTAGCGACGGTATAGCAACTCGGCGTCAAAATTCCCAAGCGAGGCGAACGTGGAAATGTTAAAAAATCGATGGCAGCTTTTCCAACTCGACTAAAAGTTTCCGTCTGCTAATTTTCAAGTCTGTGTGATGTCAGACACTGAGGGGGGTGCCGACTCGCACCAAATGTTTTCACAAAAGCTGCGAGCAGCTTTGAAGTTTAGATTTGCCAACCTTATGTTTGCAAAAATAATCCCCCCTTCAGTTTTCTCCTTGACTTCTCTACAAGCACTTTTTTCACATTTATTTTCCTTTTTCACCTGCTGCTGCAATCTTTTCTTGCTCAACCCCCGCCTTGTCCACAACATTGAGGGATCATAAAAATAGACTAGAATTGCCACTGTCATTTGAAATTGCATTTTGAATAGTTTTGGTTGATTTTTGTGTGGCAAACCTGCTGCTGAAAATAACACATTCCTGGTTAAGACATTCTAATGCAAGGGTGTCAAACATTCGCTTTCAATGTCGGCCAATAGTTAACAAGGAATCTTAAAGTGGGAAAAACCTTGGGTAGAAAAGCAACAAACCCAGAAATTCTCCCAAAATCAAAATATTCATCAAAATTTTTCAGGAATTGACCTGTAAGGAAACTAAAATAACAAGCAAGTCACGCAAAATTAGCTCATTGGCTAACACTGACAATGATAGATATCCAATTCACTTAACCTGGCGAAGTAGGCTTATCTTTCCATGCCATTGACGGCGACCAATTATTTTTCTGGCCAAAAATAACGTGAGACCACGTGAGATCTTATTCGCTTATGAATGTAGCCCAAGTACCAAACCCAACTCAACTTTCTAGACCACATGTGTCAAAGTGGCGGCCCGGGGGCCAAATCTGGCCCGCCGCATCATTTTGTTTGGCCCGGGAAAGTAAATCATGAGTGCCGACTTTCTGTTTTAGGATCAAATTCAAATGAAGAGTATAGATGTATATTCAATTTCCTGATTTTCCCCCTTTTAAATCAATAATTGTAATTTTTTAATCATTTTTTTCTGTTTTTAGTTCAAAAATCATTTTGTAAAATCTTAAAATATATTTAAAAAAGCAAAAATAAACATTGTTTTAGATCTATAAAAAACTGAATATTCAGGGTTTTTAATCCAGTTCTTTTAATCCATTTATATAAAAAAATCTAAATATTATATCTAAAATGGTCCGACCCACCTGAAATCAAGTTGACGTTAAAGCGGCCTGCGAACCAACCCGAGTCTGACACCCCCGACCTAGATTTTTGATTGTGTAATGTATATTTCAAAAGAAACAAAGCAGATCTAGGTTTTCTACAAACTGTTTTTAAATGGATTGGCATCTGTAAAGGGGCTTTGGGGGAATTTATTCATTTTAAGCAATTAGTATTTCCCATTTTGATGATTTTTTTAAGCACTAATAATTTATGGATCTTGATATTGGGTGAGCCTTAAACTTCTATAAAATTTCATGAGCCATAGGTATTGTCACATTTGTCTAAAATGACTATTAATGGCAAATAAAGCAACAATATTGAGCAGAAAGCTGGTTAAATTAAACAATAGGATTGTCTCTATGAAAAAAAATGTTTAAGATCTATAAAAAACTGAATATTCAGAGTTTTTAATCCTGTTCTTTTAATCCATTTATAAAAAAAATCTAAATTGCAATTTTTTCAATCCAATTTGTTATCTTTTGTGTTTTTAGTTCAAAGCGCATTTTGTAAGATCTAAAAATAAATATAGATATTTTCCGTTTTCCACTTTAATATTGAACATAATTAAAAAATATATTTTGTTTCCATTTGAAATGAAAAACATGATTAAAAGAAATTTTCCATTACTAAGAAAAAAAAGCTCAAATAAACATTGCTTTAGATCTATAAAAACTGACTATTCAGGGATTTTAATCCAGTTCTTTTAATCCATTTATTTAAAAAAATCTAAATATTATATCTAAAATGATCCGGCCCACATGAAATTAAGTTGACGTTAAAGCGGCCCGCGAACCAACCCGAGTCTGACACCCCTGTTCTATGTGGTGACGAATCCCTCTGTTCCATTTGCAGGTCAACCCTTCAAGTTGGATCCCAAAACGGCCCACAAGAAGCTCCGTCTGTCCAACGACTGCCTCACCATGGAGAAAGACGAGAGCTCCCTGAAGAAGAGTCACACTCCCGAACGCTTCGGCGGAACCGGCTCGTACGGGGCCGCCGGTAACGTCTTCATTGACAGCGGCTGTCACTACTGGGAGGTTCTACTGGGAGCATCCACGTGGTGAGCAGCGCACACCTTCGCAAACATGATTATGATAGCATCATATTACCCTTCAAGGGAGTTTGGCAAAGTGAAATATTTCTTCTGGGGCGAGAAGGGTTTAATCCAGCTTCCCACAGAGCAAGTGTACGCTTACCCGAATGATTTTCTTTGCACTAATTGGCTCTGAAGTATAGCACTTCCTGCAGGAAAGACCCAAAGGGCCCGCGTCTACCTTGTGTGTTTTCAGCAAACGCTAGCCGAGTGATGCACGTAATTACCGCTTTTAGGAGAGATAGCTCATCCATTCCAAAATGTGTTCGCCCCCGCAGGTACGCCATCGGCGTGGCTTACAAATCGGCCCCTAAAAACGAATGGAGCGGCAAAAACTCGTCGTCGTGGGTGTTCTCGCGCTGCAACAACAACTTTATGGTGCGCCACGACGGCAAGGATATGCTGGTGGAGGCCAGCCTGCAGTTGAGGCGCCTGGGCGTCCTGCTGGACTACGACAACAACACGCTGTCCTTCTACGACGCCATGAACTCCCATCACATTCACACCTTCGAAGTCTCCTTCCTCCTGCCCGTCGTACCCACGTTCATGATCTGGAACAAATCGGTCATGATCCTCTCGGGGCTTCCAGTGCCAGATTTTGTGGAGGGCACGTCTCTGGACCACCAGGAGCATCAACAACAGCAGCAGCATCAGATGGGCCTCTGCCGACAAGAGTCGCCCTACTTGACCGGGATGAAGACCTGCCACTGAAGAGACAGTAAGGCCCGTCCTTCTCCTTCTCGGTGACCTGTCAGTCAATCAATAGAATGAAATTACTTTCTACTGTATGTAGAATGCGTACAAATATGCATTTCTTTCTGGAAAAAAATAGCAGTCTTGTCTCAAACCGATTGCGCAAAGGGCCGCAGTGGGTCTCGGTCATTGTTCTAACAGATCATGTGACGACAGTTTGGCCAATGAATCGTCTTCTAAAATACGTACCGTATTTTCGGTACTCGGACGTTTGGTCGCCGGACGTTTGGTTGCCGGACGTTTGGTTGCCGGACGTTTGGTCGCCGGACGTTTGGTCGCCGGACGTTTGGTCGCCAGACGTTTGGTCGCCGGACGTTTGGTTGCCCGGACGTTTGGTCGCCAGACGTTTGACAACTTGACAGAGAGTTTACTGTTGAAAGCAGCTCTCAAAATTATATTCATGAGAGAGAGAGTTTAATATCTAAATATCTACATATCTACTGTTGAAACCAGCTCTCAAAATTATATTCATGAGAGAGAGAGTTTAATATCTAAATATCTACATATCTACTGTTGAAACCAGCTCTCAAAATTATATTCACCCGAGCGACCAAACGTCTGGGCGACCAAACGTCTGGGCGACCAAACGTCTGGGCGACCAAACGTCTGGGCGACCAAACGTCCGGGCGACCAAACGTCTGGGCGACCAAACGTCCGGGCAACCAAACGTCCGGTCACGGTATTTTCTTGCATTTATGCCGTATTTGTAGCTAAAAAAAAACACATTTTGCATAAAAGGTGAAAAAAAAACTTGGTCACCTTACTGTGACTATTACATTGCTCGCTCAGGGCGTCGCCATCTTACCGTAGTTAAACCTGCTCTGATTGGCCAGACACGAGTAGCCTTGAAACATGTGTTCGTAGTGTTTACCATACTGCTCACGTGACTTCTTTTGATTTTTATTTACATTATTATTACAGTAATATGAGCCTTCGAAAGAATGGAGATATTTTGACATTAAAAGCAATATGGCCCCCACAACATCTTAAACGCCTGGTAAGAAAGTTGAAATTTCTGTCATTAAAAAGCATTGAGTTCTCGTCAAGAGAATTCAAATTGAATCATTTGATATTTTGCATTTACAAAGACAGGCATATTAACTTCCTTATGATTTTGACCCAAATAATGTGCAATCAGGCAAACGATCCTTTCGATTCATATAGTATCTCGGAAATACCACGTGCGATCATTTTTCTTAAGATTTTCCCTTCAAAGTAACACATTTGTACTCCCAATTAAAACCATGAATATGGAGGTGAAAATTGTGAATCAGGGGGCGTCTTACACAAGAGAAATTCTAAAATTCAACGGTTTTAAGGGTACGGCTTATACGCAGATGCGGCTAATATGCGAGAAAATACAGTAAGTAGCCCCGGACTGCCGTCAACTAATTACATCCACGAAAGGTGTCTTCTTGTCGAGTTTGAATGAAAACCCGCCCCCGCCGCGGCCCTTTGAGGACCGGTTTGAGAACTTTAACGTTTCTTTAATGACCCGTCAAAGGTTAGAAAGATGACATTTACTTCCCAAACTCGGTCAGTACGTTTACATGGCATTTCAGAATGTTTTGTGTCCAAATTGCTGCAAGGTTTTTTGCACAATTGCGAGTTTTTGTACTCGGTGGTGATTTTTCTTCATCGCTGGCATTAGAATCTGTTGTCTTAAATTGTTTGTTGTTTTGTGTTACATCAATGTGATTTTTGACATTTTGACACATTGTCCATAGGAATCGCAATCCATCTTGAATCAATAGCTTTTTTCCATTGCCAGTGATTCACTGGTTTTGAGTTGACATTTTAAAACAACAGATCTGAAGACCTTTGTAGTAGTTTAGGATGTAATAGCAGCACATGTAAGCGGACTGACTGAGGAAAAGGGTCTTCAAAAAGCGGACATCTTTTCTTGACCTTTCATGGTCTTGATTCTCTTCTCCAAACGAGAGCAAGAGTTTCCATATATAAAACTGGGGTTGATAAAAAAAAAAAAGCAAAATGTTGTATTATAACCTACACACAGGAAGAAAAATCCCCCCAAATATCACTGATTTGTGTTTTTCTCCCTATCTACTACTGTAAATGACTTTACGACAACCAGCTTGGAACTGACCAACTTTGCATTACTACGTGACAATTGATCCTGTATCATAAGAGTTCTATTGAAAATACAAAGATGTTATTTATGACAGAAGTTTAATTTTATGATGAATGCTACCAACTCCACAAAAACCTACTTAACAAAACAACTCTCATCAATAGTGAAACTAATTGACTGCCCTCCTCATTGCTACTTCCCAAAGGCATTAAAAGCTGTGGTTTATATCACGTAAAATGTTGATTTTTAAAAAGTTGTCTTCCGTATTGGGAAAGAGGCGGATTTTAACACGTTAACTGTCATGTCATGGCATGATTGTGATTTACTGTCAGGTGTCCACGAAGACTCATTTTCATTTTGTTAGGGCTTGCCCTGTTGTGAAAATGCATGATAACACTGTACAGCCCATGTTGCTTCATCGGGTCATTTCAATACCGAGTACTACAGTTTTACAAATGCTGACTCACCTGCACATTTGCTCTCAAAGCACTTAAGTCATCTACTTCCACCCATTCAGATCCAAATACTCCACAACGTTACTGAGATCATCTTTTCAAAAAAAAAAAAATTTAAAAAGTGCCAATATATTCAATAGTTGACCTTCAAATTCTAACTGACATAACTTAGTTCAAAAGTCCAATTGCTACCTTCAAATTGTGAGATTTTTCACTGGAGTACGTGCATTGGAATTTAGTAGGAAACTCAAATTACAATTTTTAAAGCATTAACAAGCTTAACAAACCTTTGTGAGGACAAGTAATTCAGAAAAATGATTTAATTCTATTGTTTTATCATGGCTAATGAAAACAACACTCCAACATAATAAGGAATGAGTATTATGGGTACTACTACTACTCTTCACTGTATTCTTGTATTCTTCGTATAGGTAGTTTTCTCCTAGAAATGCAAATACGAGAAATAAAAGTTTTAAACATGATATGAAATGATATATACAGGGATTTTTTTTTTGGTTAAATCCCATTTGTACTGTTATATTTAGCACCAAAGCCTACTAAATTCTCATGAAAAGGACTATTGAAATCACAATGTAAAAAAAATACATGCAGTACTATTTGGTATTGTAAGGTTGTTTCCAAATATCAGCCTTCTTGTCACTCACAAGCGCCATGTTGAATTGTGATAGATTCTGACAATCAAATCATCTGCGTAATTGTACGTGTCCGATCTGCATGATTTTGTAACCTTTTTTGCAGGTCCGGGACTTTCTCTCATTACACTGGGGTTGCTTGGATTTTGCTTTTAAAGCCATTGCAAGAAAGAAAGAAAAAAAATGTTAGCACAACATCCATCGTGATGCATTTGAAAATAGTTTGCAGTGCTATTTCCTTTCTTTGGGTCGATACAATGAAAAATATCGCAAATGATTTCCAGTAGCAACCGACCCCCTGCAGTGAAGTGTAAATCCTTAGAGACAATTCAATAGATTCTCCTTCCTTTGCTTTTGTGTGACACGGAAAGCCGTTCCTTTTTTTTTTGTTTTTTACAACTCAGAAGAAACACTTTTCATCTCCTGTCGGCGTTTTAATCAACGGAATTAAATGCTGTCCAGGAAGTAACAAAGTAATCACAGGAGGGGGATAATATATTTACAATATATACGGTTGTATATTATACACTATCTACAAACAAATGTTACGTGAATTCAAGTCCAAATAAAAGTTTGAGTCCAAAAATAACGCTATTTTTCTTTACTGTATTGACTTCATTGACTACCTTGCCACCATGGCATCCCTCTTTGATGACGTCATGAAATTTGTCTATGTATCGGAGTGTTTAGTGATGTCATCATAGCCAAATATGACAGCCATATGACACTACAGGCAACACCGGGCCCAAAAAAATGCTGAGCTCGGGTCCTTGAAACCGCAAACCCGGTCTGGCAAATTTGGTGGTTTTTGGCTGGACAAGATGGAAGCGAAAAACAATAAAAAAGCAGACAAGATGAATATGAAGACGGTTTTCAGGCAGTCGTACATCCCGCTCAGTGGAGAGTGTCAATCCCAATGGCTGGACAAAGGGCAAAACATGGCCACCTACCTAAAATGCTTGGAGTTGGATTACCGAAAACTGTTAATGGAAAACTGCGAAATCCGCAAACGCATGGAGAGCAACGAGAAGATCTTTTTTAAGACCAAGGCCGAGCTGTTGAAAACCAACGTGGAGCTGGAGAAGTTGCGACTTTTCAAAGATCGCCTCACCTTTGAAATGACAGCCAAACAGTCTCGCTGGAATCGAGACAAATACAAGCTGCTCAAAGAGAGAGAAGCTCTGCTCACTGAAATGAGTCAAATGGTGGAGGACTTCAAGCACTTGGCTTTCAAGTACATGGTAAGATCTCGCCGCTTGATACTTTGAACAATCTTCAAAACCTGATTGATTGATTGATCCAGTCTCTTCTGTTCTCAGGAGCTTGTGGTCAGAACCTTAGACGATGGAAATCTGCCCAAGCTCAAAGAGAAGAAAGTCAGGACCGAGTGCTTCTTCGGAAGGCTGATTAACTGTTTTATTTCCAAAACAAATGATTAAGCACGAAGCATTGCGTTTCTCTCCACTTGTGGAGACTTAAGCAAATAACATCAAGCAAATGTGGCCTTGGGATCGCCCACATTCGGACCCGTGCTACACCAAACGGATAAAAGAAAAGTCCAAACGTAGCGAAAGGAAATGAAAAATGGATCTGTAAGACCCTCTGTCCTTTTCCCGTGAGGTCAATGGACGGTTTGCGAAATCACTGACGACGGATCGAGTCAAAATGATTCCTTCCCGACTTTGCTTTTGCAGTCCTGGCTTTTGGTACACGGTCGATTGGTCGCCGGTCTTTTGGTCGCCGATCTTTTGGTCGCCCGGAAGGTTATTGATAATTACCATTTAAATTGTTGCTCAAATTCCCTATATACGAACTGCGAATGACTATTTAGTCATACTTAATGCCCTAGTAATGATTAGGCTAAAGAAAAGCTCCAAATTTCCCGGACTTTTATTGTTTTTTGTTGGAGAACTTGTTAAGACCCTGACTGACGTAGCTTCTAAAAGGGACATACAAACTCTTATAGACTCACACGTCGGTTTAGTGAAACTGCTCATGGCCATTGTTGGCTTTTTTTGATGGGTAGACCGTGTTGTTTTACTTTGTTTTGTCGCCGGTCTTTTGGTCGCCCGCTGTCTCGGTCAGGGCGACCAAAAGACCGCGAACAAAAGACCGGCGACCAAAAGACCGGCGACCAATTGACCGCACACGCTGGCTTTTACACTTTTGTGCACAGTCGCACTTGAATAATAAAAAAAGCAAACTGTTCCCACAAAGCTGGGAACTAGGATGCGTCAACGCCACTTTGTCCAGACCGTAAAAGTATATCACCAAACATAAAGGAGGTCAAAATGATGGAAGCCATCGTCAAATTATGTTTACCAGTAACCGTGTTTATTCTATTCCTTCCTGTGTTTTTTTTTCCCCCTCCCGCCTCCATCTTTTTTTTTTTCAGGAAGACTCAAGTGGGAGGAGACCATGTTCTCCTCAGGCTGCTTCACATCAATGCACCCCCGCGTCTACCTTTCATGTCCTATAAATAGCCAATGCGCCCAATTGTTATCACCCAAAAAAGGCAGTTTGTGATTCTTCCTGCCTGTTTGCTGCATTTCTAGGTGCACGCATGAAATTTCTTCCGTGGATGGACAAGTTGTTTATCCTGTAGGAGGTGATTTGAAAATGAAAATGAAAGGAAAGGTCAACAGAAAGCAGGCGGTTTTGTGTGTACTCAGAAATGAGAATTTTTATTTTTCATATTTTTGGTCCGTCACTCCCAATTTATACTTTAACGCTTTCGTCATTGGCAGAAATGTTTCTAAGTCTGGTGGGAGAATTGTTGGGTAAAAAGAAAATGACATGATGGTCCATTTTTTTGTTCTTTAAATGAAACATGAATTCACGCTAAAGTTAAGTTAATAAAACTGTTTCAAAAAAAGATGGGATTCAAACTAAATGTTTTGTTTTGATACTATTTTGTCAAAAATAATTTGAGCAGTTTTACGGTCAAACCAAGCTGGTATAAAATTATTTTTATGGAATTACGCCCTCATAACTTCAAGTTTTTGGGCAATTTAGTTTTTTTTTTGTCATCTCCATGCCAGATCTTTAAAGCTATTTAAAAGGGAATTTCTTCATCAAATGTATTTAAATCACTTTGAAGAAAAATATGACGGTACAGTTTGTTAATTTTGGCCGTCAACCTTCCCAATTAAAACACAATTCGACCCGTATCCCCATCAATGGCAGCCGATGAATTCATGTTTCTCGAGTTCAACTTCTAAATACTTTCCAAGTAAAGGTCAAAGTGCAGAAATGATCATCCATCACCACCTCTTATATTGCCACACAGACTATGATCTCCGCATCCTGGTTTTCACAATGCATCCAAATATTTTCCAGAAACAGGCTCTCTGTGCAACATCCTCTATGGCAGCAGATGTGCAAACTATTCTGAGCTTTCCAAGTCCCTGCAGAGCAAAAGTTCAAGATGTTAAATGGCGTTTAGGTTCTGTCAGACCCCAGCTTCCTCTCTTCTAAATGTTTCTATTCATGTTGCCCTTGGTTTGAAGTCACCTTGGCATCTTTGACCTTTCCCCGTGCATTAGGAAGGAAAATGCACACAAGAACACCCACTCAAACTAGGAATTTTCCATATAACATATCTGTCAACCTCAGCTAATTTCTCCCCTTATTAATGATTGCAATTCCCCTTATTAAGTGACTTTAAAAAAACATACAAATGCTATCCGGCACACTCAAATAGGGCGCACGTAAATGTCTAAAATTTTCTCCAAAGTGGACGGCTTTCTGACGCGCTATATTTAAATAGTGAAAAGGCGGATGTGTGAAATGGTAATGCGCATATCAGGTTTAAAACATGACAATATTAGCAATCGGCGATGACAATCCGGATTAGAGTCGAAATGGGTAAAACGAGATCAGTTTTAAAAAAAAACCTACTTGAAAAAAAATCCCGTACCAAAGTTGTTATACGGCGTACACAATTGAAAATTTATAAAAGACGTGGAAAATGTATGAGTTGACAGGTATGATATAAAACTAAAGAAACTTTCACACAAGCAGGGGTATTGATTGCAGAGGACGTTTTACTTCCCGAGTCGTACTTGTTAAGGCAAAAATATAAAAGCAAAGTCAATTTATGTCAAAGTCAAATTTTGAAGGGGCCGCATAGACTGTTGTGTCTGCTTAAATCTACTTGTTGGTGTCTTAAATAATAATGAAAGCAGACTTTGGCCCACACGCAAGACAAATTGCGTGTTTCCCCCCCGGCCAAGTAGTCAGGAGACCGTTGTGTACCTACTCTAAACACAAAAGATAAAGGTCACCCTTGAGTTTAATGAGCTAAATGTAATAACAGCAAGCCAAAACATGTCTTTGTATTTTTTCTAAACTCAATTAAGCAGTTCTAAATTGGCTTTTCTATGGGGAAGATGGCGATGGCAATATGTCAAAGCAACCCGCGTCTCTGGTGTGGATAAGCGGTTCAGAAAATGAAGAACCATGGAGTAGCTCACATTCGTCGTCGAAACGAGATGTCACGTGACCCATCGACACGTTATTGTTATTATGAGCCATCATTTGCCTCTAACCAATTGCAATGACTCATGTCTAAGCTGTCGTGGAGGGAGAATTATGCTCGCATGATGGCTTTAAAGGTCGTGTTTAGTGTGCATTTAAATAAAGCTCTGCGCTCCTCAGCTTAATTTCTAGCAAACTTGGTGACAGCTCTATTTTTTTTAAGTATTTTCAGGGAGATTTGCTTTTTTAACAAAAGTAAGACACAGGCAGATGTCGGAATGTCTTAGCACACCGTGGCAGACATGTTGCATGCTTAGCACATCTTCGAAAGTTCTATTCCAGGTGGGTCCTCATTGTGTAGAGAACATGTATCAAAGTGGTGGCCCGTGGGCCAAATATGGCCCGCCGCATCATTTTGTGTGGCCCGGAAAGTAAATCATGAGTGCCGACTTTCTGTTTTAGGATCAAATTAAAATGAAGAGTATAGATGTATATTAAGTTTCCTGATTTTCCCCCTTTTAAATCAATAATTGTATTTTTTAATCATTTTGTTCTGCGTTTTTAGTTCGGAAATCATTTTGTAGAATCTAAAAAATATATTTAAAAAGCTCAAATAAACATTGTTTTAGATCTATAAAAAACTGAATATTCAGGGCTTTTAATTCAGTTCTTTTAATACATTTATAAAAAAAAAATCTAAATATTACATCTAAAATGGTCCGGCCCATGTGAAATCAAGTTGACGTTAAAGCGGCCCGCGAACCAACCCGAGTCTGACACCCTTGCTGTAGAGTTTGCATGTTTGGGTTTGTGTGGGTTTTCTCCGGGTACTCCCTTTTCCTCCGTAGGCCATTTGAACACTATAAATTGCCCCTAGCCATGATTGGTTGTCCTTTGTCTCTGCGTGCCCTGCTATTGGCTGCCCATCGATTCATGTGTCCTCCGCCTGGTGCCCTTAGTTAGCTGAGATCAGCTCCAGCACCCCCCACGAGCCTTGTTCAGATAAGCGGTTCAGAAAATGAATGAATTTTTCTACATGAGGTGTAAAGTTGGCCGGGAACTCTTGGAAAAAAATAAGCAAGATGGAACCTTTGCCACCTAATAACCAACCAACCAGAAGACATCATCTTGTAAGTAAGTACTAAGTATAAACTATAAGGATTATTGCTCACTCATCCTTCTCCCCATTCAATTTGTGCGCAAGCGAGTGTGATCCGGGTCATTTGCTTCGTCAAACGTCTTTGCCATCCATATTTTATTATATTTCGTCGCCTGCCGCTGTTCTACTTTGCACTTTTGCTACTTTCCATGACCTCCGGAACACCAGGACCTCGGATTGCAGGCCTGGAGCGTGCGAGACGGAGGGGCGTCAGATGTTAGCGACGTTCCAGGTGAATGGAAGGTAAGTAAAGTCACCTCGGGGAAACAGATCCAACACACGATAGAGAGACGCAAATAATGAATTCTGGTTTATGCCGTCAGTCAGACTCGGGGCCCTTTCATCCTTATCTGATTGGTGCAAGCTTTTATCCTAAACTCCGTCTGCAGGTGGCACACCAAGTTGTACACGGTTTACTCTTGCACCCCAATTTCTTTTAGCATTAGAATTTGTTGTAGCTACTTATTATTATTTATTGATTATTTATTTGTGCACTTCGTGGGGAAGCTTTAAATCTAATTATACAATTCTATAATGACAACAAAATCATTTAATTTAATTTTGCCCTGCGACAGCAGTGTTAATTTTTAATCAATCATGTGAATTTATGAACATATCCATCATTACTTTAATTTGTGGCAATTTGATATACAGTATCAGATAAAAAAAATATGTAAAGATGCTTATATAGTTTCACCTTTAGTAGTGTATTGTGTGGGTTTATGAATAACTGCTGCCATCTAGTGGAATTAATACCGATTTGTCAAAGAATGAAAACGGTTGATAAAATGGTCAACTGGTTTTGTCAGAATTGCTAATATTATCAATTAAATCCATTTGATTAGACATGACAAAAGTGGGTAAAGCATGTAAATTTAAGTTCAAGGTGAAGGGAAAATAAATGTTAATATATTCATCCAACAGCGACCTCATTTTGTTTAATCATAATAATAATGTACAGCCTTTTACTTACAGGGTGTCTCAAATATAACCTTTGTATTCCACATTTTTCAGGTGACTTTGTTACAAATACAAAATTACAATAGCTTGCATTTGTTGTTGAATGTACATAGAATATTTTCTTAAGAAATGTGTCACATGAACTTTCCCCACCAGGAATTAAATGATTGACTATAGTGAAGATAACATTAGAACGCTTCCCTGAACTGAAATATTATCAATCAATTATTTGAACAATGGTTATACATCAGCTTATATAAGGAGATGTTTTGTTGTTTATGTTCTTTTTACTTGAACTATTTTCCCAGTTATCTCATTGACCTATAATGTGTGTCATGGACTTTGCACTAGAACCGTAAAAAAATGGCACAATCTGTTGGCCCCCCGATTCCCCCCCAAAAGTTCCGCCCCTGGCCATAAATGAAGCCAATGATAATTTATCTTGAAAAGATGTATAGTCCCACAAGGGTTAACAGTGTTGATGGGGGGGGGCGGGGGGGGGGGGGGCACAATGTATTTTAACAATGGAGTTGACGTCAAAAGTACATTTTGTCATTATTTGGGAATTTCCTGACGTCAATTGCTCTCTTCCGCCTAACTCGTGTAAAACGATGATGCAATCTTGCGTCATAAGCTCGTACCACGGTGCCATCCCAGCGTGTCAGCAGAAAATAATTTTAAAAAAGGAAAAAAAGGCGATCATTTGTCGTTTTCCAGGCGAGACTGGCTGATTGGATGTTTTGGGGGGGATCGTCTTCACGTAAGTCATCCTATTGCTTTTCCTCGTCCTTGCCATAGGCGCTCTTAGACGGCTTTTTAGGATGTCGTGGTAGTCCATGATACGATTTTTTACCAATCCCTCATTGGATCTCTCACTCACGCCCACGCTTAAACCAGATTGGTCAAATTCTAGTGGTCAGGTTCATTCACATCATGAGCGCTGATTCTATAAATTACAAGGTGAGGATCCATAAACTGGTTAGTTGGAGGACTCCCAGAAAAGAACAATATGGAGAACGGTATGTGGGAGGATTTTTTTTATTAAAAAATGTAAATAAAATAAAAAAGATGCTGCTCCAAGTTGCATCTGACCTGCTTGGACTATCATATGTTCTTTTGACAGTAGGTTCTA
This sequence comes from Stigmatopora argus, assembly GCF_051989625.1. NCBI lineage: Eukaryota > Metazoa > Chordata > Actinopteri > Syngnathiformes > Syngnathidae > Stigmatopora > Stigmatopora argus. The sequence goes on along the minus strand of NC_135395.1, from coordinate 7,460,664 downwards.
TATTATGTATTTTTTCTAGTGTCTGCTAGAGGCTTTAAAAGCACTTGGAGAGAAAAAAAACTCTTAGTTAATGGGAAGTATTTTACCTGAGGGCATTGAGTAAAAACACCTGTCTCGCAGTTCTTGTGTCAATCTTGTAAAGCAGGGGTAGGGAACCTATGGCTCGGGAGCCATATGTGGCTCTTTTGATGGGTGTATATGGCTCTACACTAACCTGTGTGGTAAAATACGGGAACCTCTGGTGAGAGACCTAAGTCCCTAACGCACCAATGGGAGCGTCACGCCGGCACTGTGGCGCCGACACTATTTCTAGCGCCTTTTTAATCATAAATTTTCTTCATTAGGCTCTTCTGTATGCATACTCATTGATTAGCAACAGTGAAAAAATGTTCTCAAAAGAATTCAGATACTTTTTTTTACTTTCAAAGTGGTGAAATTATTAAAAAATGCACACATTTTCATGTATTTTTACTTATAATTCTTAGTATGGTTCTCAAAGAATAATGTTTGAAAAATTGAATTGTGTATGGCTCTCCTCGTCAAAAAGGTCGCCGATCCCGGTTGTAAAGTTTTGTATTTTACACGTATTCTTTCTGTGAAGATTTTCTGAAATTGGACTGAAAATTTAAGTGTTTTGATTTGAAGAAAGTGCATTTTTAACACTAGAACTTTTAACACTGCAGTCCGTAGCACCATGATGGAGTTTTGGAAGGAGCACTCCAGGGAGGCCACGGTGCAGGAGATGATGCTGGACTCGCACGCCATTCAGCTGACTCGACAGGAACTGCCTGAGATCATGTCTATGCTGCCCAGTCTGGCCGGATGTCGAGTGCTGGAACTGGGGGCCGGCATTGGGTCAGTTCCAAATGAGCTTTAGTCTTTGGCAAATCAACCGACCACGTTCCCAAAACCTTCTCATCCACGAGATACGGGACTCATACTACATTCATTCAATCCAACAGTCGCTACACCGGTCATCTGCTGAAACAGGCCAGCCACGTGACCGCCGTGGATTTCATGGAGAGCTTCGTGGAGAAGAACAAGCAGGAGAACGGACACCACAAGAACGTGACTTTCCTCCAAGCGGACGTCACCAAGCTAAAATTCCCCCCAAACAGGTGCATCCAAATTCACGAGCTTTATGTTTTAACATTGTCGTCATGGTTCTTCTCCTTTTTCTCTTCAGTATGGACTTCATCTTCTCCAACTGGCTGCTGATGTATCTCAGTGACCAGGAGCTGATTTTTCTATTAAAGGAAATGTTGAGGTGGTTGCGGCCCGGTGGATCGCTCTTCTTCAGAGAATCGTGCAACTACCGATCGGGTATCGAACGTGAATCCTGTTTAGGGATCCAATCCATGTATTCCACCTTATCATGATGCTCACTTTTAGGTGACTGCAAAAGGGATTTCAACCCGACATGTTACCGCACGGAAGCCCAGTACAACCACCTGACCACCTCCGTCCAAGTGGAGGACGAAAATGGGCAGTTTGGTTTCGACATTGTTCTCAGGAAGAGGGTCAAAACCTACATTGAGGTAGTATTTTTTTTAAATAAATCTTTTGACAATAGATTTTCAGGATGGGATATTTTTTTTCGCGCAGATGAAGAAGAATCCAAATCAGATCTGCTGGTTGTTAGAGAAGGTTTGGCGCTCTTCAAATGCAAAGGAGACGTTCGGCACCTTTCAGATGTTCCTGGACAACAAACAGTACACCAGACGAGGGATTCTGCGCTATGAGAAAATGTTCGGGGTGGGTTATGTCAGCACAGGCGGGCCCAACACCACCAAGGTCAGAACCGACAACGTTTATTGAAAAATTTCTGTTATTTGGCCCACGGAATGCACAAATAAGTGTTATTGTGGACAGATATATAACATCAACTGCATATTTTCAAGCCAATAGCCCTTAAAAAACAGTTCTTCTTTTTTAAAAATCCAAAAAATACAAGTTTGATCTCATTTAAGCAGCAAAATAAATGATGTACAGTAATCCCTCGAATATCGCAAAAAAATCGACATAAGAAGACAAAGGACTTGGACTAAAATTCCCATTTACCAGGTTTTTTTATTTATAGCTAGCTGAGAAGAACTATTTTCACTGAGTACAGTTTTTGAAGTAGATACATTTTTAAATATATACATTATATTTAGATATCAATACATTAGTCTTTTGACATGCTTATAGCTCTAATATTTAATAAATATACACTTTTTGATCATTTTACTTGTATTTCTGTATGGTGTGTAAACATGTATTGTGGTAGTTATAATAGGGGTGATCCTACTTTGCGGTTTTTCGTTTATCGTGGCCATATGTTGTCCACATTAAGCGCGATATTCGAGGGATTACTGTACTGTAGAATGTGCATGTGTGACTGATTTATGATTAGTCGATTGCTTATTGTTTACTAGTGCCCCTCTGTCATTACATTAGCAGTGATATTAACTGTCCACCAACAGGAATTTGTTGATCTGCTCAACCTGCAACCTGGCCAGAAGGTTCTGGATGTCGGCTGTGGTATCGGTGGAGGAGACTTTTACATGGCAAAGGTCCGAGCCGATCAAAATACACTTTGACTCTTGTTATCGCAATCTGAGTCAAATCTTATTTCTCGACATGTTACAGTTAGCATTGTTGTATTCCAGACATTCGGAGTGGAGGTGCTTGGGATGGATCTTTCGGAGAATATGGTGGACATTGCCATGGAGAGGGCGTTAGCTGAGAGGCTGCCGTTGGTGCGTTGAATGCATTACGTGGGTGGAATAAAGCTTTATTTAGCATAGAAATCATGGCCGATTGTTCTTACACAGGTTGAATTTGAAGTCGCCGATGCCACCAAGAGGACGTTCCCACAGGGTTCTTTTGACGTTATCTACAGTAGAGATACCATCCTTCACATCGCAGACAAACTGGCTCTCTTCAAATGTTTCTATGTAAGTGCTCATTCATTTTCGGAACGACTACTCATGCTGACAAGGGTTACAGGGGGGGTGGAGCCTAACCCAGCTGACTTAAGACACCTGAATCGGTTGGCCAACCAATTGCTGACTTCTTATTCATTACTCACGCATGTTCCGGTTATTCAGGTTTTGAGTTTTAATTGGTGGATTAACCGATATTCATTTCAACTTCCTCAAACCTTTGTATGCAATTGTGCACCTGCTAAATTTTACATTTAATCTTTTTTTTAACTTAAATTTTGGTTCTGGGGCTGACCAGAACATTTCGTTTGATTCATGAATTGAATTGTGTGCTACAAAGTCTTTGCATGTACCACTCAATGAAAGACATATTATTGTTCAAATAATAATATTATCTTGTTGTCTAGTCATGGTTAAAGCCTGGAGGCCAACTGCTTATCAGTGACTACTGTTGTGGGGAAAAGCCATGGACCCCCCAGTTCGAGGCTTATGTCGAACAGCGAGGCTACATTCTCTACACGCCGTCACAGTATGGAAAGGTAAGCGCACGCCACGGGCGTATTAGCCTATCGATTGGAAAATTAAACAAATAAAACTGTTGGGACGTCCCATAGCAGGAGATTTTTTTAAAAGGATTGCCTTCCTTATATTTAAAACTGGAGTTGCAAAGACCACCAATCATAAAAGTTTTAAAAAAGTGTATATTTTGGATTTTGACAACCAAAATGATTGCCCTGGAAGAGATACATACACAAGTTAAAGTGGCAAGAATGTATTCATTCAAAGTATACATATTATGATGTCAGTTGCATTAATGTCAATAGAAAATGAAAAACAGAAGCTACCAATGTGATAGAAGCACAGTGACTGTTTCTCCACTAGAGAGAGCACTTGAGCTATTTAACTGCTGTTAACCCATAGTTGTCAGGATTTTTTTACACATTAAAAAAGGGATTTTCTCTTTGATTCGAATAGGGAAATGTAATAAGTTAGCGGTGACAGAATGGCAATGTGTTCCATTTTCTTATTCTTATAATAATCTTGTAATAGCAACCTGCCTGCATGCCTTTTATCTGGGTATTTCAGGTTGTTGTTTTTTTCTCACGTCCCCAAAAAACATGCATGCTAGGATGATTGGACACCCCAAATTCTCCAAAAGTTGCCTCAAATTGTAACATTATATTTTGGAAAATGTCATTATTTTCAAAAATATGTCAAATTAGAATGATTCAAGAATTGTTCCAGTTCAAACCCCGAAAAAAATGGAAGGATTTCACCTTTTAATCATACTGGGTTATCTAAAAAAATAATAATAATAATTGGTTTAATACAGGGGTCGGGAACCTTTTTGACGAAGAGAGCCACAAACAATTCATATTTTCAAATGTTATTCCTTGTGAGCCATACTACGAATTTAAAAGTCAAAATACATACATGTAAATGAGTGCCTTTTCTTTTTTTTTTTTGTAATTTCACCACTTTTAAAGTGGAAAAAACTGAATATTTTTTAAAAGATTCTTATGCTGTTGCTAATCAATGAGAGGGTGCATTCCAGAAGAGTCTACTGCAACTAAAATGAAGATTAAAGCAAAAAAAATGAAGATTAAAGCAGTTCTAAATGTAATATCTCAGTTCTGTCAACAGCGATTTCCATATTTTAGCTCACAGGTTAGCAAAGAGCCAGATGCACCCATCAAAAGAGCCACCTGTGGCTCCCGAGCCATAGGTTCCCTACCCCTGGTTTAATACATTCGTTAAGCTCCGTAATTAACACAATTAAAACATCACATTAATGATCTTCCATCATTGTAATCCTGTCACAATGAAAAACTATATTTTTAACTCTTTCATCATCCTCGACATAGGTTATTAAACAGTACTTTGTCTCGGGAAATAATCTAATTTCTCCATAAGTCGCCTCCTGATTGTTACATTTGCAAGTAACCTCAACTCATCACGTTCTATCCATCCCGCGTCGGATTTTCTAGTTCCTCCAAGACGCCGGCTTCAGCCACGTTAAGGCAGATGATCGCACGGCCCAGTTCATTCAGGTCATTCAAGAAGAGCTGAAGAGAGCAGATCACATCAAGAGTGAATTTATCCAGGTGACCAAACTCTAAACCAATAAACAATCTAAACATAGTCCAAGTTTTTTTTTTTTTGCTAACAGCCCTTCTCACGTGCTTGTCTCAACGCAGGAATTCTCCGAAGAGGACTACAACGCCATTGTGAACGGCTGGAGCGAAAAACTTGAACGTTCGAGGAGTGGGGATCAACGATGGGGGCTCTTTCATGCCAGGAGGGATTGATTGAGCCACATCACATTTGAATAATAACTCAATAAACAAGTGGGTAGGATTTGCAGGAAGTAAAAAAAAAATGCTGCTTCCTGTATTTCAATGACACCTATCCAGTCATTTGTTGATGTATGATAGTATTGTGTTCAGTGTTGTTATTTTTGCAACTGGGAAACTGATTTTTTTTCAATTTTTAGATGGATTGTTAATGATATTGCAATTTATTGCATGATGAGATGCATATTCTAACCCTAGATATAACAGATATCTTAAGAAGCAGAGCCTTAGACACATTCCTTAGGAAAGTACTACAAATTGTGGCTAGATTTATTGCACTAAGATGAACTACACTTGAATTTCTGCTAAATTGGCACTGTTTTTTTCCTCTGAGCGATTCAATAACAATATTAATTATCATACATTTGACTTTTAGAGCACTTGTTCCTAATAAATTATCCAAGTGTTATTTCCTGTGCTTCTTTGAGGAGGGTTGCCAGGTTTGTTGTGTTTATATCTTCAATTTTCTCTCTTTTTTTAAGCTCTATCAGCAATATGGGCTAATTAAATTGAATTCTAAACATATTAAATTACAATAGCCATCAATGTCACACTCCGTGGTTCGGGGGTGTCGCAACTTTGGAAATTATTGCTCACAATAGTTGCAAGAGCCAACTTAAAAATCCCCCCACAATCATTTGTTTGGAATTGAGTAAAATAAGATTGCGGTTTTTAGAATGTATTCATTAATATTAGTATTTATTACATGATTATCACTCAATGCCTCCCTGATATTTACATATTCATCCATTCATTTTCCATCCCGCCTATCCTCGTAAGGGTCGTGGGGGTGCTGGAGCCTATGAGGACACCCTGAACACCTCAGGGCAATTAAGAATCCTCAATATTCTACATATATATATACAGTGATGTTAAGTATTTAAAACCCGTGAACTTGAGAGTGACAGCCACCACTCCCTCACACTAACACACACCCACCCACCCCCAAAAGACGTTGGTTCCTTTTGAGCTTCTCCTCCCACCCAGCGGATCCCTTTTAACGGACGCTCACAGCGTCTATGAGCTAGTTCTGTCTTTGTGCTCCATTACAGGTGCACGCATTGACCATGAGAGCGCCACTTTTGTCTCTCTGGCTGCTGCTCTTGGCTTTCCACCGCGCAGAGAGCGGCGTGGTGAGAGAACATTTCATTGCCGCCGTGGAGATTGGCTGGGACTACGTCCATGTGGGAGATGCTGACGCAACATCTGACCAAAGGTGAGGTTGGCCTGTTTATTTCACGTCTGCTCCAAGTTGCTTATTTATTCATTTATCGTACCCTGTTTTTTTTCTGTTTTTTTAACTTTGCATATAGCTTGCTGTCCAAAGATAGGGGTCACAAATATATTAAGGCGGTTTACAGGGAGTACACAGATGCTTCCTACACTGTCCTCAAACCGAGACCACCTTGGACAGGTACGTGGGAACAGACCAGCTGCTACAATAATAATGTAACAATAATGCTGATTGTCTTTAATGTTTCCATTTTTGTTCTTTTGGATTGTTTCCAAATGAATTCCTTTGGAGCTCTCCAATGGAATTGAATGGCTTTTATTGTCATGATACAATTGCAATGAGATTTTAAAGCAAGGGTGTCAGACTCGGGTTGGTTCGCGGGCCGCTTTAACGTCAACTTGATTTCACGTGGGCCGGACCATTTTAGATATATAATATTTAGATTTTTTTTAATAAATGGATTAAAAACCCTGAATATTCCGTTTTTTATAGATCTAAAACAATGATTATTCTAGCTTTTTATATATATTTTTAGATTGATTGACTGATTTTTGAACTAAAAACAGAAAAAAATGATTAAAAAATTACAATTGTTGATTTAAAAGGGGGAAAATCAGGAAATTTAATATACATCTATACTCTTCATTTTAATTTCATCCTAAAACAGAAAGTCGGCACTCATGATTTACTTTCCCGGGCCACACAAAATGATGCAGCGGGCCAGATTTGGCCCCCGGGCCACCACTTTGACACATGTTTTAAAGGTTCACCATTTTAGCATGGTTGTTGTGTTCTGTGCTCACAGGTATTCAAGGTCCAGTGATTGTGACACGGCCTTTTGAAAGGGTTGTTGTCCACTTCAAAAACATGGCATCGCAACCCTTCAGCATCAGCCCAGTGGGCATAACATACTGGAAGCAGTTTGAAGGTAATCTCAAAAAGAAGGACTCCTGTCTTTAAAACATTTGATTCTTACTTCATACCAGTTTTGTGGTCCAAAAGTTAACAATGGACCGAATCGAATTTCAGAACAAACTAACAGACAAAGCAAATGAATGCATTCACACATAATAAACATTGTCCCATCGTCACAGACATTTAAAAAAGTAAGCTTCATTTACAAGGCAAAATATGCCGTGCGACATCCCACGTTGGTCAGAGCATGATTCTCTCATCGCCAGAAGGTTCATCGCCTCCTCTGAGCGCGTGTCATTTCCTGAAAGCGGTTCATGTCTTCCTGTCACAGGATGAAATCCCACAATGCACTTTATCATTATCTGAAATGTTGTCGAAACCAGCGGCAGGAATGGGAACGCTTGAGCGAGATTGCCAGTTTGTTTTCATTTCTAATCTTCCGCCGTGGCCCGGCACCCCCCAGGAGCCGGCTACGAGGACTCCACGGGAGGCAAGGAGAAGGAGGACGACGCCGTCTTTCCCGGAAGATACCACAAGTACGTGTGGGACATCCGCGCCAATGACGGACCCACCGTCAACGACCCGGATTGTCTCACCTACTCCTACTCGTCCCAAGTGGACCCCGTCCGAGACCTCAACTCTGGCCTTATTGGTGCCCTCCTCATCTGCCAGTCAAGTCAGTGTGGGGAGGGGGGTTTTGCCTCTCATGTAACAAAAACAAACAACAACAAAAACATTTCTTTTCCTGTCGCTGTCAAGTAA